>NC_056744.1:270236011-270253511 GCF_019279795.1 Protopterus annectens | reverse complement strand
GACATGCAGTATTTCCATAAAGGTGGGGTCAGAGATCACTCTGTAGACCAGGCACATGTCAGCAGCCTGTAGGATACAGATTACAGGGACAGGGCTTTCAGTCTTTCAGTGTAGGTCATGTTTTGGAGGCCCTGAATTTTCTTGGTTAGAAATCTCTGTGGTATCTCCAGTTGTTGCAGGTGTCTGGTGAGGTACATGCAAAAGGGGGCATTGTACTCAATTAGTGGTCTGATGAGAGTCAAGTATAGAGGAGTTATAGCATCCTTCATCTTGGATGCAATGCCCTTACTTATGATGTGCAATGTATAAGGCTTTCCTTACCACTGTGGACACATGGGTGATTGAAGTTTAGAGTGCTATCAGCCTGTGTCTCCATGTCTTTCACCACTGTGTTTGAGCCTAGGGGGTGCTGTCTATAATGGAATTTGCAGGGGCTACTTCTTTGCCAAAGGTGATAACAATGCACTTTTTTGCATTTAGTTGTAGTCCATGGGTCTGGCACCAATCCTTTGTCTGTGTTAGCCCCTTTTGTAATATGTTGACATTGTTGACCTTTACTTCAAACAAGACAGATTTATGGTTGGGCCTTCCCCCCATGTTGGTGATTACCAAGTTCAGGACATTTGAGCCCCTTGTAGGGGTGGTGTCTAACTGTTTCAGGGCATTTGAGTTAACAAATTCCAAGAAGCTCAGGGCAATCACATTTGTGCTCATGTATATTGCCCACTCAATGGAAGGATAGTTGAAATCTCCCGTGACCAATGTGGTTGGCTGTATAGTCAGTGATTCTAGCAAGTCCAGGTAGGTGGTGTGCTTCTCTTGGTTCATGGTGGGGGACCTGTAGCTAGCAATGATGTGCTAGGGAGTTTTACCTATAGTTATTTGGACCGGAGCTCCAGAGGGTCATACTGTTTAACCAGTCTCAAGGTGTATTTGTATTTAATGATGATGGATACACCTCCAGCTTTGGTTCTTTCATGCTCACTTTGCATTCTGAATGTTGGGAAGGTTTGTTGCAGCCTTGCATGGTGGAGATTCTCTCTGTGGCCTTATACAGAGTCTCAGTGACTGCACAGACTTCAAGATCTTCCAAGGTGGGGAGCGCTTCCACAGAGCACAGTTTTCTGTTTAGGCTCCTTGCATTAAGTAGCATAACCTTGAGTTTGTCTCAAGTGTATTTCTTTATGTCAGGAATTTTGTTGTTTAGACACTGCCTTAAAAAGGCACTATGGGAAAGGAAAGCATTTTTCCCAGTATCCAAAAGCCTTGAGGAGACAGGTGAAGACAATCTCTGACAAGCCAGCGAGGTCTGTCAACCATGTTTTCCCAAGCTGATAGATACTGGATCTACCTGGACTGACACCAGAAGCTAAGCCAATTGTTGAAGTCAATAATTTTGTCTGTATTGTGACACCATCCTGGGTGAGGGTAAAAAGGATACTTAGTGCTAGGGACATACCTGCCAAAAACACATAATCAGAGAGTTTAGTCATATCTCTCTCTTCATATAGTCCAGAGAGGTACATCTCAAGTCATTCATCCCAACATAGAGTATGACAGAGTCATAACAGTAATTGCTGTTGAGTGACATGAGTGTGTGCATGATTTGATGGATCATGGCACCTGGCAGGTAGCTAACTTTGACCTTCTCCGTATCCAGCCTGGTGAGGGGGACATCTGTGTGTCTCACCATGGAACCACCTATGACTAGTACATTAGGTTTTGAGGCATTTTGCCTTAGGGGCTTATTTGTTAAGACACTCGTATGTTTGTTGCTATGTGTAGTGGGGTCTGTCATGTTCCACTATGTGTGATTTGCTTGCGCTTAGGAGGTTTCTGATCTTTAGGTAGGTTTCTAGTGCAGCCATGTATGTGGGTATATGTGTTGTATGCTTGTTATATATAGGAGGTGAAGTGTGCGTGCTGACAACCTGTTTGTTGTCTGGCTTGTTGTTACATGAGGTAAGTGATTCCAAATTCATAATGTATATACATCTCTCACATACTGCATTTGTCTGTTTTAGGAGTAAGTGGTTGTCAGTAAACCTGAGGCAATTGGTACATTACCTCAGGAAGCCCATGTTATCAGGCTGATCTGAAAAAATTACCATTCATGATGGCAGCATTATACCTTGATTACTAGGGAGAGTGGGCTAGTTAGACCAGGATTTGTTCCAGGATTAACCAGGAGGGGTCTAATCTTTCAAAGGGTATGGATAAAAGAACTGTGACAACAGTTTTCAGTGCGCAACTGTGTTGCTTGCAGTATACCAGCGGAATTTGGGAAGGTTCATTAGCAGATATCTAGGGAAAATTGTCTTCCTAGGTGTTTACAGCTCTAAACAGCAATGCTAAACCCCACTGTGCAGTGCCAACAGCATAAAAAAGAGTTTTGTAATGGTTACATTAAAACAATAGTATGGTTGGTTATTTCTTAACTAGGTTAAGTGCAATATGAGAGTTGTTGGTTGCTCTTAGGTTTAGAAGTTTGTCTGCTCGGGGTGAGGTGTATTTTACAGTTACTTGAGGGCAAGGTGTTGTAAGAATAGGTGGTTTCAATTTGTATTAGTGTTTGGTTAGGTTTACTGACATAGCTATTTCAAGGATAGTACATATGATAGGTGGATGCATATATTGGTGATGCTGGTATTATTGTCTGTTTTTCTGTTTCAGGGTGATGGATGTTAATTCACTGAAGGATTGTTGGTACAGAATCATAGCCCATACAGAGGCCTTGTTTCAGGAGGTAGCAGCTAGGGAATGTTCTGACCCCAGACTTACAGAATGTCAGCAATCATTAGTAGACTAGGGCTGGAGGACTCAATGGAAGAGGAAAGCAGATGCTATTTCAAGCAGCCAGGAGACATCGAGGAGAGATTATAGGTTCATAGGTTCATAGGTAGGTACTAGGCTATCTGCCCAAGGGCATTTATAAGCCTAGCCAGAATGTGTTGGCTTTCGCCTCCCTTTTAGATTAGTTTCCTGAGCCTCTGTCCAGAAGGGCCATTGAAGTGATACCAGGGATAAATTTACGATTTCCCATCCACTCATCAACAGTGAGGGGCTTTGCCTAACATAGATTGGGATTCTATTCCAGAGTGAGGGAAGTCTCTGGGACAGGAATCTATCCCTCCAGCATGTCCTATTTATTGTTGTGCTGAGGTTTAAATCCCTGGAGCATGTGGCTCTAAGACATTTGGTTTTCTTGAGGTGGAGCATGTCCATTAATTCCGGGTTAGACATGGCCTCGTACGTCAGGCAGAGATCACCTCTGAGTAGGTGGTAAGCAACTGAGTAGAGCTGGAGTTTCTTTAGTCGAGCTGCATAGGGCATCTGTTTGAGATGGTATTCTAACATGTCTTTAGGAGCCATGTTAAGCTGTAGCAGTTCATCAGATGTCATCAGGTAATCAGGGTATTACTGGGGATGGAAATATAGGTGGGACAAGTGTGGATTCACATCTTTGGCTACTGGAATTTTTGCAGGATTTGAATGTGGAGGATAGAACTCTGTTACAAGAGGACAGGACTCTGTTACAAGAGCTATTAGGCTCAGTTTCAAGCATTCAGCAGCAGGATGATAGACTGGTAGGGAATAATTTGTTTGAATAGCTTGAGTCAGGTGAGGACAGTAGTCATTCTTCTTGAATCATTTAGCACTGTCAGGGTCTACTGCTCTGGAGGTTACACATTCACAGGACATGCCATTTGTAATGTGTGGGGAGCCTCATTGTTTAATAAAGAGACAGGCTTGTTAGTAATCCCATATATTCCATTGGTTGTTAATGATAAAGTCTGGAAAAGTGACTATGTGGACATTCTTGACTTGATCAATACTGATGGTGCACATGCTTATCAGAGGCTGAAGCCCCTGGGGTGAAGTACTTGGCTGTAGCTCTGGCTGATTTGGTGAAGAAAAAGTTTGGAAGGTATAGAGCTAGGACTTGGGACAATTGGGTCATTGGTTCTGTGTATTTTATGGTAGTAATGTTGGAGAAAAATTCTTAATAAGATTTACCATTATTTCATTACAATACAAGAGACTCGCCATCTTTGGGGGGGGGGGGCTGCCTGGTTATGGTATTTCTAGCACTTTAGAAAGTCAAAAACAGTTGATAGCACACTTAAGTGGGAGTCTAGGAATGCTGCTAGCTGATTGAAGGTTATGTGGATAGATCAGGGGGTCAGGTACAATCTCTCTTAAATGATAGTGGAAGCAGAGTTGGTATTTGATGGGCTTTTAATATAGAAAAATGTACATGCACAAGTTGTTTTTCACACATTTGTTTGAGTTGTGATGGGGCACATCCAGTTATACTTTGTTTATGAAAAGACAGTTTAAATACAGCAGCCCAGACAGATTCTGATAGACACAGCTCTCAACTTTTAGAGCAAGAAATCTGGACAAAGCCATAAGTAATGGGGGGACAAAAACCCCAAATAGAAATAATTTTTAAATATTACTCTTAAAAACTTAGAAAGTTGATAGAATAGCAGGTTATTGAATTAGCATGAATTTTCTGCAGGGTATGAAGTCTGAATATAAAATATCTGTCATTATTGTCTGACTTCAGTCCTCAAAGATTTGTCAAGGATTTGCCAGAAAACCACAATTTTATGAGTAACAGGCCAAAAATATGTGGCAAAAATCTGGACATTCTGCAAAAATCTGTACAGTTGAAAGGTGTGCTGCTAGACTGAACTTGCTAGAGTCAGCTAGTGTCAGAGATATGGAGAATTTTCATGGAGTTAGAGGGCAGTGGATATTTCAAAGCCAGTCAGGGAGGGTAGGTTACATACTCTCCAATTAGGATTGATGTCCTCTCTACATAATTAGCAGGATACCCTAATACTGAAGTGGCAGAGGAATTGGTTTCAGGTTTTAGGACAGGTTTTAGTATAAATTCATGGGTTGAAGGTACTGACAAGGTACCCAGGTATTTGAAATCTGCTGTTGGTAAAGAAGAGGAAACTCTTGCTTTGTTGGAAAAAGAAGTTAAAATAGGTAGGGTGCTAGGTCCTTTTGAGGTTGTGACATTTGAATTGTTTCATATTTCTCTACTGAGGCTAGTATCTAATAAAAAAATGATGGTGAATTTAGGTTAATTCATCAGTTGTCTTTTCCAGAGAGTGGTTCTTTCATTGACCACATTTCCAAGAAGGATGCAAAAGTTTGATATGCATTGTTGATTGATGTGACCAACATTTTCAAGGATTTACGTGATCCTTGGTTGTTAAGTTAGATGTTGAGATGGCATTTCTTTTTTTACCCATTACGGAAGATGACCGGTCTTGGTTATTGATGTGCTTAAACAGCAAGCTTTATTTTTGATAAGGCCATGCCAATGGGCTGTTTGGTGGCCTGCATCAGTTTCAAAAAAATTAATTTGGCTGTTCAATGGATTTGGCTGCAGCAATCCCCCTTTCATCTAGAGCTTCATTATTTAGATGATTTTTTTATTGACTGGGAAAGGTAAGCAAGAGGCAGGGGGAAGCTAAACAGTCATTTTTTTCACTGCTTGTTGAGTAAGGTGTGCCTCTAACTGCTGATAAGGTAGAAGGGCCTTGTCAGTGTTTAAAGCTTTTGGGTTTAGAAATTGCTGCAGTGCCAGGTTTGTTTTGTTTGCCAGAAAAGCAATAAAAAGATTGAGACTTAGCTTGTCTACTTTTGTGTTTAAAAATTAGGTATGAATTAGAGATCCTATGGAGCTGTTGGATTTCTTGAATTTTCTGTGTAGACCAGTAGGCTCAGGCAGGACATTTAATAGATCAGTAGCCAATGTGTGGGAGTGTAAAAAACATCCCTGGGTGAAAGTGACATCAGCAGCAAAGCAGGATGTTGAGATCTGACTATGGTTTTTTGCAGGATTTTAACAGAGTATCATTTAGGCAAGATGGTTGGGTTTCCTTGGAGGAGTTAAGGTTGTTTACAGATTCAATGGGAAGTGTGGGCATGGAGGGATTTGTTGGAGAGCTGACAGGAGTATTGCAATGAGGATATGACATTTCTATAACTGATGCTGATCTGGGCCGCACTAATGGTTTTGCAAGAGAAATTCAAAAACGAGAGTAGTTTTATTTGGATAATGAAGCCATAGTATAGGTCTTGGTTAAGAAGTCTGCTTGGTTCAGTTGTATTGCATAGATTACTTTTACTAAGCATGCAGAATTACAAGTCATTTTTGGCCAGGTGTGAGCCAGGTAAATTGAATGTTGTAGCAGAAACCTATCTCATTTATAGTTTGACAGATGTCATTAGTTGGCCAGTTGCAGTGTGGAAGGAAATGTGGAAGACCGGCAGGATTTAACTAGATAACTTATAATGAAGTCTTGGTCAAGTTCCTGAAGAAGAGCTTTTAGTTCAGCTATCTCTGCTTTTATGGCATTTGGGCAGCAGTTATTGTTGTCCATTCAGCATGATCAGAGAAGTCAGTAAGTGGTGTTAAGGTGGATTTTAGGTTAGTCAGTGCATACAATTAAAGTGTACTTGGTAGGTCTTACAGCTATGGCTAGCTTGGTGAGTTTGTTTGATGCTACTAAACATTGGCCAGTTTTCGAATGTTTAGAGGTTGGGAAGGGATGAGGGCTGCAGTTTTTATTAAAAGACTCTCAGTAGGCAAGTTGCTGTTAAAGATCCTCTTGGCAGAATTTCAAGTGGTTGTAGTCCAACAGAGGGAGTGTGAGTGTTGTGATCGGTACTACCCGTGTTTATGCATTTTGGAGCTTTTTGGACTACTGAGATAGTGGACACTTTGTTTTGGTGGGATGTTTGTATTACAAAGCCTGTAGTGGTGATTTGGTTGTGCAGATCTTAAGTGGATCTGTCAGGTAAACGGCAAATTCAAATCCATTCTTGTGTTCAGTAAGATGGGTTTTGTTGTGGGCTAGGTATTGTGGGAATCTGAATTCTTTAGTTTTTCTGGGAATTTCAGGTAAGCCAATTTCACAGGGGCATTTTTTGCAGGCTGTGCATAAAGGTTTGGCATATCAGGTTATCATGTCATGTTTTTGAATGGCAAGGGCATAAGATTTAGTAGCAGAGTGTAAGTCAATTGAATTTATAAAGCAAGCTGGTAGGTGGGGTTTGATGCCTTTTTAGATTATGTTAGAGGATTAGAAATTGTTTAGTGTTTTGATTTATGTGTGAAATGGTTTAGTGGCTAAGTGTTTCTTTTGAATATTTTGAAGGCTTCAGTAAGATCATAATTACTGAACATTCATTTGTCTTTTGGGCAATAAAGCAGTCTATAATATTAAGGCAGCTGGCTAGTACTTGATCCAAACAGTTATGATGTGACATAGAGAGGTTTTAGAAGGATGTGATGGCATCAGCTGGTGGTTAAGGTTAAGGTCTAGTGTTTATAACATTGTTATTCTGTGTCAGTTGTGATTCACTGGGAGAGGTAATGATTTAGGTTTAATTTCTAAGAGGAGATTGTTGGCTCAGATTACTAGAGATGTGGTTTTATTGAAGTAGCAGTATCCAGGAGTTATATTTGCTTTGTAATCCCTAGATTAGTTTGGAGGCATGCTAGGTGCTTTAGGGGTATTAAGTTGACTTGTTTTATTAATCACCAAATAGCATGGACTGCTGAATCATTACACATTCAAGTTTTATCACAGTTTGTAGAAAGGGATTCCTTATGGTTTAGAACAGACGAGATAGATTTGAGTGATGTGGGGCTTGATTTAGTCATCTATTTTTTGAAGAACGTTACAAGCTTATTGAACAGTTGCACTTTCTGTAGAAAGGGGAAATAGCCTGTTAAGGCATGCTACTGGGCATTTTTACAGTAGTCCAAGTAGAAGACTCCTCTGTTCCCTGTTTCTTTGTCGATTGGTTTAGGCATAAAATTGAGTGAACAGTGTTGTGATACTCAGGATAGTATGGGCAAAGACAGTGAGAGGTTCAACACAACTTCTAATTTATTGCTGAGTAGTTTTGCACTACCAGTTTAGTGAAAATGTTTATAATATTTTGTGTTTGCCCTGGCTTCATTGGTACATTCCTGCATTTGTGTCTTATTGTGTTTGGGCAGGATTATATGGACAAATGTAGTTTGCGGCAGTAGACCTATTTGTTTGGATTCACCTGCCAGTTTCCTGCTGGTTAGGCATTTAGGCATGAATAAGGTTAAGTACTGGATAGTGGAGAGAGGAAAAGAGGTAAAAAAAGTTAGTAACTAGTAGGTGCTGGAGGGATATGGGTGAAGGTAAAGGTATGAGGTAAAGTTAAGGAAGGGTTGGTATCTTTGGTGCAGGTGTTTGAAATATACCCATCACTCCTGTCTCATTTGCTATGTGGTCATTTGCGACAGGGATTGTAAAGTTGAGTCAAAGCTGGACATTTTTAGAGGGTTCAAGTAGTTTAACCAGCTACCCAATGAACTAACTCTACTCTCTTCCTTGCCTCTCTTTAAACAAAAACTCAAAAAAACACCTCAAAATGCACTGGTTATGCCCTTGTAGCAACCCCGACTAACCACCCACTTTCACTACTGATACTTCCTCTTCCAAATAAACTTACTAACATTTTAAAGCTAATTCATGCAAGCAAGGCTGTTACTGTTTGAACTCTAATCAACATACTGCTGAAATCTTTCCACTTTGATGTGAGAAATTCCTTATGAATCTTACTGTGCTACATTTTTTATTGTCGCTTTTTCAAGTGTAAATATCTTCAGTATGTTATTATTACTTGTTGTACTTTTTTTTTAATCCTTTCATTTACCATGTAACAACATTTTTAATTTTTAATTTTTTATTTTGCTGGAGCTTTTCTCCCTGGGCCTCTACTGAAAATGGAAATATATCCAGCTAGACTAGCCCGGTTAACAAATGTAAAATAAAATAAATAAAAATAAGTTTACCCCTATAGTCCCCATTTCTTTGTGTTTTGGTTTAACCATATAATTAATTAAGCAATGGAATGCTATTTAGGTTGGTATGGCCAAAGACAGTGAGAGGTGCAATGCTATTGTTAATATGCTGGCTGCTGGTGAGTGGTTTTACACTATTGATTCAGTGAAAATATTTATAATATTTTGTGCTCAAATTTGAATTGTGGTTGTCAAAGGAAAAAACTTCAAAGACCAATTCATGTAAGGTTCAAGTATGGCACCCTTTATTACTTGCAGCATGGAGACAAAGCATGCAGATACAGGATTTGTCTGAATTACTAGGGAGCAGTATGCTACTTTTATACAGTTCTTTCCATGTTACACAGAAATGTTGCTTCTATTGCTGACGTAGTTAGACACAGCTTTCTGTATTGTTCTACAGAAAATGTTACTTAGATTTCCTGCTGACATGTTCAGATTTAAAACTCACTATGTGTTACATAGAAAATGTTACTTAGATTTCCTGCTGACATGACTGGATTATTGTTGATTTACAAAAATATTTGAGAAAAACAACCTGGCATTGGGGCTTATTTTTAGCTCACCACAATCTTTCAATTCTTCAATTGTGCAGTTCTAATATATATGTGTTACATTTTACCTAGATTCAAGGTACATTTCTAGCTTAGGTACAAGTAATGCTGACTACAGTTTATACTTTCAAGCAGCCTTTGTTTTCATTATCAATAGCTTCAGCACTGTGTACTTTCTCATGGCATAAGCAGAAAATCAATAACTATTTGTTAAGTCTCATGACATTAGTGGAAATGAAACACGTCTTATTATTTAGCAGAAATCAAATGCTTCTTGTTAATTTCCATGGCATAAGCAGATCATAGCTGCGCATATTTTCATGACATAAACAGGATTGGAATGTCTCTAGTAGCTGTGCAGATTCATGCAGTGTGAACAGAATAAATGTATTAACCCTTTTAAACCTTGAATGCACTAAGCATGCATATTACTAATACATATTTTTCTAACATTTCCCCCTTTTAATACTTTTATTCTACTTTCAAAATAAGCATAAACAGTTTTTTTCTTCTTCCCCTAACCTCTTTCTACTCAGGATTTGCAGTTAAGAGAGTCATTCAGTTTAAACTTATGAAAGCATTTTCAATTTTTCAACAATTCTTCAAGTTCAGCACCTTGGTATAAAGTTTCTGAAACTGACATGTCTATAAAGTCTTTAATCAGTCTTTTCATGCAGGGGATGCAGCAGCAAACACATACCACCAGCAGGATCATTGCTACACAGATGGCAATCAGGATGTTCATCAGGATACTGCCCCACCCCCCAAACAGTCTCTGGAAAAAGTCCGTCAATGGATTTGGTCCTGGTTTGGTCATAGCTGACACTTGCTGAATTACCTCAAGGTGATTGTCTATCTCGTGTTTGTGGTCAGGAATATACGAACAGCACTCCTCATGGATTAAAGTGCAAGTACCTCCTCTCACCGCTAGGGTGAAGTCGAGAGCCATGCGGTTTTGAAGCACTACAGTTCTCATAGCAGTCAGTTCATCAGTCACCAATTCTAGAGTGGAAAAGGTTGCATTGCTCATTATTTCAAGAAGTTTAGACAGTTTTCTCAGTTCCCAGATTGATTTTGTTGCTCCATATGCTGGCAGTACACCTGCCCACGAGATGATGGTATCACCTAAGTCCATATGCGACAGTCCATTTTTCCCTAGGCTCACAGCATGATGGTTTTTCCAGCCCGCATTGATTTGCCCCACTGGATTGACAGGCTTCTTGAGTTCTCGTTGAACATTTCGAATTTTCCCCTGAGGTAAAACTGCTGTGTGTCATATGGCCGGAACCAGGTACCCCAAATAACAACTGCCGGACCAATTCTCAGGTAACCACTTGTATGCTTTCCTACCACATACAAAATAACAGTCTTCTACTTTGGTAGTAACTTTACTATGTCCTGGCTCTGGATGAAACATTTTTTTGTCAACTATAATCAGTTGTTTATAGAGGTCAGCATTATGTTTTACTTCATCAGTTGTCCTATGCATCAGTTCAAAAAATGAATCATAGCTTGTGTTGCAATAGGAACCTGTGTTATCAGTTTTATTGTAGCATCTATAGGGAACAGTCACATTGCAATTGCTCCAACCCACCTGAACTGTATCATTTTTGTAAAAACACACAGTCCCCTTCTGTCGAACAGACAAGTGCAATGCTACTTTATCTTGTGATGTAACATCTGATGTATCATAGACTAAATTTTCCCAGGTCTTGTTGGCTCCTAGGGGTACTGAAGTTAACAATAACCCCCCTGTATGCTGTTGGCAAAGCTGTGCAAATCCAGCAATTTGAAACATTGAAGGTCTCAGCATATACATATTTGATCGCCTGGTAAGTGTTGAAGTTTAGGTGCCAATCTACATGCAACTCTCCACATTTATTCAGTTCAGTTTGTGTGGCTGGGACCAGTAATGGCCACAACAAAAAGATTATTGCTACTAGTACAGTCAACAGGATGATTATACAGTACTTCTGAGGAAACTGTTGTTCTGCATTCCTGTTTTCTCTGACTCTTCCGAATAGGTACATCTGGATCTTACTGGATCCTGTCATCTTTATTTCAGACATGCGTTCTTACTCTCTGCCCTAATAGGACCTTCAGCACCGATGGTTTCTTCACTGGGGTTGAGATGGATCAGTCCTATTGATCTGACCCCCCTTTGTAGCCAGACTTTGTGCTGAGGGCCCCGATGGAGAGGTAAGATTTTTGTCCAGTTCAAAGTTCTTAACTAGTTTGCAGTGTGTCAGGTGGATCCACTAAGCTCGCTCTGCTATTTTGACTGCAGTGGGTGTCGAAAGAAGCACCTGGTATGGACCTTCCCACCTTGGTGATGACCAGTTTTTCTTCTTTATATTCTTCACCCACACCCAGTCCCCGGGGATCACTGCCACTTCCGATGTTTCGGTTTGTTCTTTATCTGAAACAGAATTTGACTGCAACATATGTTTAGAATTCAACAAATTTCTCATATATTCAGCTAGTGTAAGATCAGCCTCCTGGTCTGAGGACATGAGAAGTTTCCACTGGGGTGTATAATAAGCCCTTCCAAATAGTTTTTCAAAAGGAGTCAATCCTTTTGCAGCCAGAACAGTTCTCATGCTCAACAGTGCCAGGGGCAAACAATATATCCAGTTCTTCCCTGTCTCAGCTATTAACTTTCTTAATTTATTCTTTAATATTCCATTATGTCTCTCAACTAGCCCTGCAGATTGCGGATGGTATGCACAATAATTTTTTAAAGAAATACCAAAATGCTTACTTAACTGCTGTATGATTTGGTTTACAAAGTGTGTACCGTTGTCACTGTAGATCCTTTCTGGAATGCCAAATCTAGGGATGATTTCTTTGACAAGTACTTTTGCCACCGTGGCTGCATCTGGATTTTTGGTTGGAAAGGCTTCCACCCATCTGGAAAACATATCTACAATGACAAGACAATACTTCTTATTTTCACATTTGTTCAATTCTATGAAATCCATACAGATAGTGTGAAACGGATATAGTGGTGTAGGGAAACTCCCTTGCTTGGGCTTTAACGCCCCTAGTGCATGAAGTTTGTTACAAATTTGGCACATCAAACAAAATTTTTTAGAGTAGTTTGTAAATCCATACGTTGTGAACACTTGGTTCACCAGCTGTACCATCCTCCCTGTTGAGGCATGGCACTGCCCATGGCTCAACAAAACTGCATATCTAAACAAATTAGATGGTAGTATCAGTTTCCCTTCTTTAGAGATGTACAGCCCCTTTTCGAGAATTGCTCCTCGTTTTTCCCATCTTTGTTTTTCATCTTGCGTAGTGAGTGTCTGCATTGTTTTTAACATCTCTAAGTCTAAAATTTCAGAGGGTTGTAATTCCTCATTTAAAAGAAATACTTCTGTAGCTGCTTGTTTTGCAGCTGTATCAGCTCTTGCATTACCTTTTGAAATCCTATCTTGTTGCTTGGTTTGAGCTGTGCATTTACAAATGGCTACTTTCTGAGGTAACTGAATATATTCTAAAAGATCTAGAATAAACTCTGCATGATTTATAGGTTTGCCAGTAGATGTTATCATTCCTCAGTTTTTCCACTGTTGCGCAAAAACATGTACAGTAGAAAAAGCATACTGGCTGTCAGTAAAAATGTTTACGCATTTACCCTTTGCTAAGCTACATGCCCGTGTCAAGGCAATCAATTCTGCTGCCTGTGCAGATACGTTGTGTGGTAAAGGTTTTGCTTCTATAATCTCAGTATCAGAGACTACTGCATATCCTACTAGGTTCTGTCCCACCGGACCCCTTTTGCATGAGCCATCCACGTAGTATGTCACCTCGGCATCATCCAAGGGGACATCCGTGAGATCATTTCTAGGTAGTGTCTTTTGCTCAATTAACTGCAGGCAGCGGTGTGGTGTGCCATCTGCAGGGGTTGGGAGCAAGGTAGAAGGGTTCAAAGTCATGCATCGTTCAATTGTCATGTGAGGCTGGCTCAACAATATAGTCATATAGGAAAGATGCCTAGCAGGGGAAAGATATGCCACCTTCTCTTGAAGTAAAATAATCATGACTGCATGAGGCACTCTCAAAGTGACAGGTTGGAATAAAACTACTGAGGCCAAAGCCTGTACTGCCATTGCAGCTGCAACTACTGCTTGTACACAGTGGGGTAAGGACCGTGCCACTGGGTCTAGTTGTGATGAATAGTAAGCAATGGGGCGTTGCTTGTCCCCATGCTGTTGTGTTAACACTGATGTCATATAACCTTGCTTACAATCTACAATTTGGAAAAAACGTTTATGGTAGTTTGGTAATCCTAGAACTAATGAGGACGCTATTAACTGTTTCAGTCTGCAGAAAGCAGATTCTGCCTCTGGTGTCCATTGTAACAAATCCTGTGCTGCCATAGGCTTTTTATCTATCAGGTCAGTCAGAGGTGCAGATTCCAAGGCATAGTTTGGAATCCAGCTCCGACAAAAAATAGTTGTACCCAGGAAGGACATCATTTCCTTCTTGGTAGTGGGTTTTGGTGCTTGTAATATTGCTACTTTTCTGTCCTCATCTAGTGTTCTACCTTCTTTGGATATTACATATCCTAGGTATTTGACTTGTTTCTTCCAAAGCTGCAGTTTATTTTTATTTACCTTATGTCCTTCAGCAGCTAAAAATCGTAATAGAGCTGTGGTATCTTCTCTACAATCTTGCTGGGTGGGGGCCGCCAGCAAGATGTCATCAACATAAAGTAAAATCTGACTGCCTCTTGGTGGGGTGAATCCCGCCAAGTTGCTTGCCATTTCTTGTGAGAATATTGTTGGACTTTCAAAATACCCCTGTGGTAGTCGCGTATATGTATACCTTTTCCCCTGAAATGTGAATGCAAACCAATACTGGCTGTCAGGGTGTATCGGTATCGAAAAGAACACATTGCTAATGTCTACCACAGAAAAATACTTCTGTTGAGGTTTTAAATCATTCAACAGGGTGTGTGGGTCTGGCACCATAGGTGCCCTTGGTATTACTGCATCATTTACAGCTTGTAAATCTTGGACCATACGCCATTCTCCATTTGCTTTTTTAACAGGAAATAAAGGTGTGTTACATGGTGAATCAGGAGATTCTACTAGTATCCCTCCTTTAAGTAAGGCTGCTATAATAGGCTTTATCCCTGCCTCTGCATTTTTTCTTAAGGGATACTGTCTTTTCTGTGGTCTGAATGCTGACTTTGGCATGATAGTTACTGGTCCCACTGTACGAATAAGTCCTACATCTGATTTTCCTGTTGACCAGAGAGTCTCTGGTATATTCTGTAAGGCATTCTCTTCCTCCTTTAATAGGAGTGCTAATCAGCTGTCCTTGCTAGACTGCAAGTGCACGGCTGGGTGGGTCTGAGTTATCCAATTTAACTTCTGTATTTGTATTACCTGTTCTGACAGTTCTAATTCTGTCTGTTTCTCCCATCTCGTGACTTTTTCTCCTAGGTCTGCCCATTCTATGTGTTTGTTCTTGGTTAAGCTAACATGTGGTAATTGATTAGGTTTATAAAGTGTAAAGAACTCCTGGGGCAATGAGCAGCTGGCTACACTGTTCCCTTCTGTGTCCCAGTACAGGTTACGTAATATCAATCTGTTTGCATGATTTTTAAACAATTCTTGCTCATATTCCTTATCAGGTCCTGGTGTGTTACAATAATACAGGGTACAGTGCAACAAGTGTTGCTTATCAATGTCAAGGGAGGGGAACTTGCTGATGGCTACATTCATTAATTCTTCGGTCACAGTCCCTGGACCAGTCGTAACCAAGTCCTGGCTGTACCAATAAAACATTTCACCCTCTGATTGCACTGCAAAGGTATCAATTTGTCGCTTTGCTTCCATACCCTGCATGGTTGGGACTACTGCTATACCAAATAGTTGCATGAGGTCTCTGCCCAAGAGGTTTACTGGGCATTTTGCAGAAACAACAATTTTACTTTTCTGAGTCAATCCTGAAACTGGATCAGTTACTGCAATATCACAGGAGAGGGGCTCCCGATACAGATGTCCATTAGCTGCTTTTACCAGTATGTAATCAGGTGACTCTGTGTTTTCTGACAGTTTGGAGGGATGTATCACGGTTCGTGATGCCCCTGAGTCACACAAGAATTTGACTTCCCTCCCTTCTACCAAGAGTGTAACTTCTGGTTTCGTGTCTGCTAAATAGAGCTCCAAGCTCAATAAAGCTAGGTCTAATATTTCATTTTCTTCACTATCACTAACTTCTTGCACTTCCTCTCTCTCTTCTGTCACATCCTCTACTCCCTCTATCACATTCTCTTTTGTCCTTTCTTCACTATCCCCTTCTAGTGATTCCCGACTACCATATAGTCAGTCCTCACCCTCCTTGTCTTCCGTGGTTGCCTTCTTGTTTTTCCTGCAATCCTTTGCCAAGTGTCCCTTTTTACCGCATTTGAAA
Source organism: Protopterus annectens (assembly GCF_019279795.1). Lineage (NCBI taxonomy): Eukaryota > Metazoa > Chordata > Ceratodontiformes > Protopteridae > Protopterus > Protopterus annectens. Next base: position 270,237,650 of record NC_056744.1, on the reverse strand, counting down.
CATTTACCCCTTTTCTTTCGCCCTTCAAAGTCCTCTGATCATTGATCAGATTGTTTGTTTCCCTTTGCATTTTTCTTGCCCTTTTTCCCGGACTGTACTACATAAACTTCTGCTCCATCTTCTACAGAAAATACTTGAGCTTTCTTTTTCTTTTTGATATTAAAATGCCTTTCGGCATGCCTAGCATATTCAAGTAATGACTGTAACCTGCTTGTACAATGGTCTACCATGTGTTTTGTAATAAAACTGCTTATGGGTGCAATACTGCCTTTTAAAAATGCATTCTTTAACTACTGTTCATATGGGGAATCTTGTGTTTGATCTTCAGAAACCTGCATTCCACAGTGGTTATTAAAATATTCTAATAATCTGGCATAATACCGTTCAGTAGTTTCACCTTCTTGTTGGATGCATTGATTAATGCAAGTCCAGTCTGCCCTAGGCTTCCATTTTTCAGAGATGTGGTCTGTAAGACCTTTTACTCTGTTGTCTAATTCTGCACTGCTATGTGGGAGGGGTCTTTTGCAGCATCACAGGGATTCCAGTTGCCACTAATCATGTGCCAATCTGGCCCCACAATTTGTCTAACTACTTTTTCTACCTCTTCTCCATTTAAGTTATAACTCAGCCTCATTCCTTGTAAATCTTCTGAGAATTTTCTAAAATTACCTTTTGGATGCGGAATTCCCTCAGTGGTTTTCCATATATCTTCCGGAGTCCAAGGTCTATACACTAAAATAGTTGGGTCTTGATTATCTTGTCCTGCCTGAGGATTAGGTACTTCTATAAGTGGGCATATTTCTTCTTCACTCATAGATCGTGAATTTTTAACCATTTTATATAACTCAATGCCTTCATTTGAGTTACCTGCCTTTGTTCAAGACCTGGTCCCGATGGGATCTCTAATAAATAGTTTTACCTTTATAATGTCTCTATTTTCAATGACAACAGGATATCGTGGGGGTGGACTAACCTGTTTACTTGCATCATATTCTGGTAAGGGAGGCGGAGGGGCCGATGCTATTACTAAGTTATTGTCCTCCTTGTCTAAAAATATTGTTTTTGAATTGTTGTTCTTTTGTTCCCTACGGTTTACTTCCTCAATCCACCTGTGTGCCTGAGGAATTCCTAATTTGCGTTGCTTTTTTACCCGACCTTTGGAATCAGTTTTGAGCTGTTTGACAAGTTTGATAAGCGAGGATTTTTCTAATTTTCCGTCAAATTCATATTTATTAACCCATTTTGAATAATATTTAATATTGTCGGCACGCTGCGACTGCATATATTTTGCATCTTCTGTTAATGGCGGATTTTGGGGTCTTGCGCAATTATTATCCATTTTGTTCTACCCTTTTGATTGTTACGTAACTTCTCTTATTTTTAACGTGGTACCATGGATTTTGTTATAGTCTCTTCAGAATGACTGCCTACTTATTCTGTTTCTCCTGATCTATGACAAGATAGTAATCTTTTCTGTCCCTGACTTGTAAAATACAGTCTTGACAAAAACAATATAAATCTAGTCCCTGATCTAAAACAGAAAGCAGAAAAAAAGAAGATTCACCTTACCTGAGCCTACGTGATTGATCACCTGATTCACGGAGACCCGTCCTTCAGTCGCAGATAAAAAAGTGGCTGG
>NC_056744.1:270103511-270231011 GCF_019279795.1 Protopterus annectens | reverse complement strand
AGAGTCCCTTTGATGAGAGGGCTTGAATGGGCTTTGCAACTTCAGGTTTGTGGATACAGCTGATACATGTTAGATAATATAAATGATATATTGTGCTATATTATTATATAATGTTATGTAAGAAAATGGAATGCACTGCTTGTCTACACTGCTTTAGTAATGATCTTGATGCAGTTTTGTCAGTAATTTCATCCCTTGATCACCACTGAAGAGTTCTACACTGCTGAATCTACTTGTCAGTACAGTCAGACATATGGAACTCTGAATATGTTTTTTTTTGTTTTTTTTGTATACAAAACCAACAAATCATCTAATGTATCACAGCATTCAAAAGTGTTTTGTATTCATGTCAATATCATCAGACTAAATATTCACTGCATGTAATTTTACAAATAAGTGATTTGTTAAAAGGAAAGTTCCACTTTTACAGATACACACAAATGCTACATAAAGGAGAAAACATTTCTTTTCAGATCTATAATTTTGTACATTACTATAAATAGTGCTGAGAAATGTGTCGTATGCTGTACAATGCTGTAAACACCATACAGGCAAGAGGTTCATGGTGTCTTCAGCTCACTAACAGATGTATACATATGCATACAAATTCTCAAAGGGGATACCACATGACATTAATTGCTCTCTTGAGATATGCTTGCAGTCTTATTAAAGCAGCAGTTCATATTTCACTGTCCGAACAAATTCTTGGATAAAATGAGACAGTGTATTGTATGACTATATGCATCAAACAGTGACAAGCTTATAGCTCTCAATGATGGATGCTGATGTTTCTTCCCTACAGAGTCTTTTATTCTGAGCATTCAGTATTCACACATGTGAAGTATTTCAAGGCTGGGTTATATTTAAATTAAATTCCACCTGATCTGTCACTCTACCTCCATGTGATTAATGGCATCCTTAAGATAAATACCAAATACCATTATATTAGTTTAGAATTCTCCTGTTTCTACCCACATTTATTTTCATATTTCTTTCCAGACTTTGATCTTTGTTTTTTGAATGATAATAAGGTGGCAGAAAAAAACCTGCAGTTCATATCTTATATAGATTCCATCACTCTGGTTTTGTCTCATTATAAAGACTGCCTGGTGCAAAACACTTGAGAAATATTCCGGTCACATGGAGCAGGAGGTCACATGACACAGTGGAACAGGCTGCTATAGTAACTGGCACATTGTTTAGTTAGTTTGTCAGAAGGCATGCTAAGACACATTTCATTCTCTTCTTATCAAAGCAGGAAGAAGTTGTGTTAAAAGGTGAGTTAATGACTTGTGTTAATTTTATAAAATATCTACATCACAACAATGTTTCACATGCACAAAATATTAAGAAAAAGATAGGAATCATTACATTTGCTGCACCTGTCAGTTTTACTGTCCTAGAATTGATGCCCCTATTTGTCAAGTAGATTTCCCACTCCAGCTGTTACATGCTTAGATTTTCTTCTTCTTCTTCTTGGCTTTCAAAATTTCATAGCAATCCCTAAGTATAATGGTTGCATACATATGAATGCAGATATGTCTGGTATACCTGTGAATATATATCCTTGGGATTCAATAAACTCCATGTAAGATTCATGTGAAGTCTACACAGAGTTTAAGCATTTGTGCGGTGAGCAGCGCTTAATGAATATTTATGCTGCAGGTCACCTTCAAACATAAGCAAGCAGGGTTTTGTGGCAGCCAGGAAACCATGTAAGGCAACGTGGATAGTGAATTTAATTACAGCATAGCAAACTGGGTTAGTGGGACTGCACAGAATGCCACATGGACCAATAGGGTTTTTCATATATAATGTAGTATGTTGTGGGGACAGGACAGGACAGTGTATGTGTACACTCCAGCATGCTGGGCTAGCAGGATTCCTCGGAATGCCACATGGACCACCAGGGGTTTTTCATATATTAATGTATGTGTTGCAGTGCTGTGTATTGCTGAATCCCATTTCAGGCAGTCTGTACAAGCTGTGTCAATGATCTGTAAGGGTGCATGGATTGCCATTTATAAGAAAACAGTCTTGGGAAGTGTGTTTATTGAATAGAGGCACACAGATGAAGCTTAGGGATGAACTCTGGGAATGGGGACTGGTGAAACATTGTAATGTACCACACATGAGAAAATGTAAAAGGAAGACAGTTGCAGCGGGAACACTAGTTACATCTCCACATGGCACAGTACAGACTGCAAAGTGACAAATGTATATGATGTGACTGTCACACAAGGTGACATAACAATGGAGAATGCCTATGTGATGTAAGCATCCAGACATGAACAATGGAGAGGACATGTATCATGGATGTTAAATACAATTGGGGTTGGGTGTATATTTTAAAACTGTGCAAACTGATTTGCCTGAGTATGCCTGCATTGTCAGCAGAGGCTTTCAACATGTAAGATACAGATACAGGTTCGTGGCCAACAGTAAAACCATTATGCACAATCATGGACAATATCAGAATAATACCACCAGTAATACCCATGTCTCTGACGCAACATATGTGTTTCCGAATGAGTATGGATGGTTCTGCACCAACACACATGTGCAACTATTAGGACGTCAGCAATCTATGAGTGTAATCAAGTACACTCTCTTGACACTAACATATGCAGGAGGGGTGATGAGACACACTTGACATTATGTTCACTACAAGCTAGTTGACTTGTGTGCATGGCAGAGATATATATGGCACAATCTGCACTGTTATGAATATAAACCATGACATCAATGTCATTAAACATCTATGTATGTCATGAGTCATCACCGAAAAAGATATCACACATGCATGTAGTATTACACCTTGATGGGTGTTCCATGCCATCAGACAGTAATGTTTATGCAACAGAACTAAAAGCTAGGTATGCACAAATAGATGTGTGACATCTCACAGTGACAACGGTAGTATGCTTCAGTTACACATCATTGGAAGATGTGTTTGGAGAGACTTGAAGAAGGGTGCATTGTTCTTAGGTATTGCAGTGATGAAGGCTGTGAACTATGAATGTGTTATGGACTGTCAAGTGGATGTCCTGCACATATTCAGAAGTTGTGTTACATACGAGAGGGTACTCACCACCATGGAACATGCTAATGGACATTTCACATACATTATATCCCAGACAAGAGGCCACATAATAACTGGTCTGTTGATAGGGTGCAATGTCTACATGATCCTTGGCCTGTGTATTTGTTTGCATAATTAAACAAATTCCCACATTTTCTTTTTCATCTCAAATGTCATGGCTGTGGCAGCAATCTTTGATGCGTGTTGATACTGTCTGTATTATACCAACATCACAGTTGGAGTCAATGATTGTCCACAAACTTTAGTCCTCCAGAACTGTTGTAACACAGGATTTGTATGTCATTCTTGATGTCTGTGATTTCAATCATTGATAGGAAAATGCCTAGCAGACAGCCCTGATGTATGCACTTGATCACTTGACACAAGATATAGATCACTTCATACATTTCTACATATATAAATGCCACATATGTGATCCACTGTTCTACCCACTTGGTAATATACGTGCTAATGGCCACATCTGTCGTTGTGGAGTGAATACGTCAGTATGGATTCCTGTTGACTGCCTTGGCCTTTTAAAGTTCCACAGGATAATGCTCTTTGAGGACATCCGCCAGATGTGACAGACAGATGGAGCATCAAAAGCTCACACATGTTTGTTGCACACAGCCTGGATATTACTAGAGTCTATTTAGAGAAGGTCCATGATGACATGTTGTTCTACCTAACAGATCAGGAGAGTCAGGATGTGTCTATGCATGCATGCATTTTGTCCTGTCCCCAGCCCACTCAGATGGATTCATGTCGATGTGCACCCTTCTACGGAAACATAGTCATCTGCAGGGTGTGATGAAGTGTGTATCACACCATGTCAGGTAGGCGTATGTACTGAGTCGTGCTATAGGCAATCTGTGATGTTTTCACAGCCCATTGTTTCTGTGTGTTAGACCTGCATGAAGGTAACACACTGCATAATGCCTATCTTGATCTCTCCTACAGCTTGGACATAATCCCCCTACTCTATCATTGTCAAACACTACCAACTAGGGATTAACACTTATGTCACTAGATGGTTAACCAATATCCTCACCAACAGACCACATACTGTGAAAGTTGGTGAATCAACTTCAATCTTTGCAGCTGTCACCACTGGTGTACTCCAAGGATCTGTCCTTGGAACTATACCATTTGGAATCTATTTCTCAACAGTCCAGACTGCAAAATGTGACCTGTAGCTTACCAGGTTTGATGATTCATTCATATTGTTTGCAATCATTGAGTCCACTGATGATGTGACTATAGTACAAGAGAGGCTAACACACACAAATGATTAGTGCCAAAGCCACATGGTCTACTAATTAATACAGAATGTATCAGAATTTATGCCTTATGCAAAGTGGAATTTCCTGGTAAATACACCATTGACAATACTCCCCCCATGCTGAAACCAGTGGTGCAAGACTTAGGAATGCATGTAGATAGTAATCTGAACTTCGAACAAGTGTTCACAGTGGTATTGAAAGGCTACGGCATGCACTTAGAAGTCAGGCCATTGTATCCATCCAGATCTGAAGAGGATATAACAGCACTATACTCAAATCTCATCTGAATACTAATACAGTATAATGCTTCCTTTTGCATGTACCTAACCAGACACCTGCAGCAGCTGGACTGACCATGGGGGTTTCACATCAAGAAAATACAGGTCCTGCAAACCAAGCCATGATGTACATGGATATATTGAAAGCTCTGTTCCTGAAATCTATATTGGAAAGGATAAGATGACCTTTGCCTGGACTACAGGACAACTCTGGCCCTGCCCTGATATGTATACTGCACATCCACAAATCAGCATTCTGTAGAGAGTAAGGTGGTAAAAGCAATATCCCTCATGCTGTTATAAAGTGGTCTTTTTACTGTTAAGCAAGTACACACTCACACACAATTGACTGCAGTGAGAATAGAGCCCCTACCTATCTAAGGGCATAGGCTACAAAAAAACAGCACTTTACAGAAATGCCACAGCACAAACCTGGCTTGGAGTGTCTCAAACAACACTTTATAGATGATGACTTTAGCAGTGTCTGTGGAGAATATAACAATGTCCCGGATGCTGTTGTAAAAACTCTTTCTAATGTCAAGCAAGTTCAAAAACACATACCCAGTTGACTCTAGTGAGAATACAACCCCTAACTATCTAAGTATGCACATCACAGAACACATTACTTTATACAACTTTCACAGCTCAAGTCCGACATGGGATGTCTCATACAACACTTTATAGCTGATGATATCAGCAGTGTCTGTTGAGGAGAATATAACAGTGTTCCACATGCTGGTATAAAATGCTCTTTGTAAAGTCAAGCAACCAAACACATACACACACACACACACACACACACACACACACACACACACACACACACACACACACACACACAAACACACAGACACACACACACACACACACACAGACACACTTGACTGGAGTGAGAACAGAACCACTACTTATCCAGGTACACAGACTACAGAACTCTGTACGTTACACAAGAACCACAGCCGAAGTCTGTTTTTTACATGGCTGCAGGTCAACTTATAGTGGATGAAATCAGCAGTGCACGTTGGCGAGAAGAAGTTGAGAGGCCTGCATGAAATGAATTTGTGAGCATGTGCAAGTATTAAAATAATGTCAATTCATGGGACTGGAATGATAACTGCAGGATACACACTTCCTTTGGTTAGACACATAAATACACACACACACACACAGTTGACTGCAGTGAGAACAGAACCTCTACCAATCTAAAAGACTACAGAACACATTACATTACACAAGCACCACAGCACACATCTGAATTTTACAAGACTGCAGGTGAACTTCTAGTAGATGACATTAGTAAGCCATGTGGGAGACAAAATATTGGGAGACGTGCATAGGCCCATAGTTTCATATGTACAGAAGAGGTTACTAGCCTAATGGCCCTACAGTGTTTAGAAGCCTAACTGTATAAAAACACAAGAAAGTTATTGAGCAAAGTTCAACAGTCTTGGTTAGCAGAGCATTGGTCACCTCACAGCAGCCTGCATAATGCTAAGTACACTGACATGTCTTTCAGTCTTTCCATGTATATCATGTTTGGAGGCCCTAGAGTGTCTGAGGCACAATCCTATGTTTTCTCCAACTGCTACATGTGTCTGATGAGGTACAGGTAGACGGGAGCATTCTACTCATTTAGTGGTCTGATTAGGGTAGAGTACAGCAGAGGTATGACCACCCTGGTCTTGGATGTGATGTCCATATCTATGATGTGTACAATGTAGAATGTGTGTGCCACCACCATGGACACATAGTGATGAAAGTGTAGATTGCTATCAACATGTGTTCCCAAGTCTCATAACACTGTGTTTGAGCATAGAGGGGGTGCTATGTATATCATAATTAGCTTGGGTAATTCATTGCCAAAGGGGACAATGCACCACTGTATGCTGTAAGGTTTAGTCTGTGAGTTTGGCACCAATCTTTGTGTGGCAACTCTTTCCATAATATGTTACCATCATTGAGGGATTCTGGAGTAGTGTGTCAAGTTACCAGCTATCTATCAACTTGGTAAACCACAGGCCACCTACCATTGTCTGTGCTTCAGGGAAGCAGTTTGAAAACAGTTGAGGGCTCATCAGAGATCCTTGTGACATTCTAATGGTAATTGACTACTGGTGGAAGTGTAGTTCCCAACTTTGAGAGTGTGTGTTATGTCAGTGAGCCAGTTGCCTGTCCTTGTACTACTGTATGGACTTATTCTGACATGGGAGATCTTCACTATAACACATGAATGGGGGATAGTGTCAAAGCCCTTGGATAAGTCAACATACGTGGTATGTTTGGTTATCCCTCATCCAGGTCTGTGGGGTCAGTATCAAAGAAGTCCACAAGGTTAAATAAGCAATATCTACCTTTGACAAAAACAAAATTGCTAGGAACAAGTGTGCTGAAGGTCACCTATGTCCCTGTGCATATGATCCATGCTGATTACTTCCCTAACCTTACAGATAAGCGTTTTTAAGCATATGGGTCAGACATTGTAGTTTTGCAAGTTACGAGATTGATGTGCATTGCATATCACAAAACATTTGATATTACATTTTGTACTATGGTTGATATATATGTAGAAAAAGTGTTGAGGGACCAGGGTTGCAGTGCTTTGGGGGGGGTAGCAATAGATGGATGTATTGTAAATATGTGACATATTGTTATATAGGGCCCTCTGTCTGTAATGTTTACACAAGTAATTTCATGCCATACACAGGAAATGGACAATAAAGACCAGTAATACAGTATAATATAAACATTTCCATAGCCTGGCAAGTAGTGGGTTTGCTGGATGGTTAGCAAAGTGCATATGCATGAGAGATACACATTTGTGCATAGGTAGGCAGTGCACAAATGTGAAAAGCTAACATTGCATCTATGCAGTACATCTGCTGCTTAACTTATTCTGCGGCAACATGTGTTAATGCACTGATGCATTCCTTTTTTGGTAGAGATGGTACTGGGTTTGAATACTGGTGTATCTAATACTTTAAAATACTTTTCATTACAGAGTGATAATTCAATTGCATGAATTGTTTATACGAGATGTGTTGCTGCATTTTGCCGCTGCCCACCATCGCTGTGCATTGGTGTGCTATGTGCACCTCATCACAAATGTGGACCCAAAACATGAATGGATTCATTGCTTTTTCTGCTAATTATATGCATTGTGTGTGATTCTGTTTTTTGACCAGATTGTTCTTCTTTTGGCTTTTCCTGGTTAGGAGTCGCCACAATGGAACTCTGGTCTGCTAATGATTGGCAGTAGATTTTTATGGTGCCGAGGTGCCAGCTCGATGCCCAACCTTCAACTAAGGCATGCCCATTCACACATGTCTTTCGAATGCCACTCAACCATGGGGAGGACATACAGACTCCACACAGAAGGCGGTCCAGCCGAGAATCGAATGGGAGAACCTCTTGCTGTGAGGTGACAACGCTACTGCTACACCACCGTGGATAGGAAAAATGGGGAGCAAGCAGAGAACAAAGTCTGACAGTTAGATTTGCATCCCTGTAAGACCCCTGCTACTTAACTGACTCTGTGGCAGCACATGTTAATGCAATTATTGCAATAACACATTCCTTTTTGGGGTCAAATGGTACTGGGTTCGAATACAGCTGTATGTAATACTTTTAACTACTTTCACATTGCCATTGCTGCACGTTTGTGCGTGATACACACCATCATGCAATAATGCATTAAAGAAAAAAATGGGTAGATAAGACAGTGGTGAAATGGGGAGAAATCAGGGAAAAGAGCAAAGGGAAAGCAGGGCAGAAATGTGCAGGAGGGAGGTAGGAAAGAACCATAGCTATCAATTTCTTTAACACTATAAAGTGAACATATCTGCAAAATATTAACTAAATTTGGACTGTCACCTCCAGAGAGAGGGGAAACCACAACACAATCATCGTGTATAGCCTAGTGGACTGAATCAAGTGTGCCAAGAAGACAGGTGTGAAATGGAGAGCTATGTATGGGATGATTTTTTTTTTTGTGGGACGGGTCCCCATTTTTTTTATAGAGATAGAGGAATGTTGGGGAAGGGACATAGGAATGCCTGGGTGAGGTAAGTTGGGTAGGTGAGGAAGCAATTCTGTTTTTGACTGTCTGGGTCCTGTCTGGCCAGTTGTCCAGTTTGTGTTAAGTGATGTATCATACCAACAGTGCCCCCCCCCAAAAAAATGAAAAATGGGAGATGTACTTGAAATGAGGAAAAACAATGTATGACATACTCATTAGAGCATGCTAGTACACATGACATATTTCTACATAGGTTTGGACTAGAGCTTTCCCTGCAATGCACCTTCAGAACACAAGATGGGTGCCTTGTCTCTGTAGTACATTGCTAACAATATGCAAATGAGCTTAACAAAAAGCAAAATATAATAAACTACAAGATAAACATGCATGTTTCAGGCATGCAGGAATACTATTTATTTACAATATATATGAGGTACATAAGTCATGGAGTTTTTGTACATATATTAGTTTTTGATGTAGTACACCTACTAACATCACAACCTGTCATGATTATTACTTGCAAATATACAGCTCTGCTTTACGTTTCTGTGTTTCTTGGCCATTCTTCATTTATCTGAGCAGTAATCTGAGACATGCAGTGGGTAAGCTATTCTATATTATTGGTCTTAAAATGCATGAGGATATAAAATGGAAATAATATCACATGCAGTTGCCAACAAATGAAGGGCAGGTTGGATGTTAAGGAACACAACATGTGACTTGTGTGCTGCTTACTTACATTTCCAACCTTACATATAATACTTTGCAGATCTAACCTGACACAACCAGTGCAAGTAAGGCAACCTGTAGTGATGTTGTTTTCCTTCTCCCAATCACTAGTAACTCAGCATTACAATCCATTAAAAACAGACACAGATAGAGTGCCTGTACTATGTTAACATCTTCTACATGGATCTACTTTTTTGGGATTCTGAAATTCTAATGAGTTCATACCTAATTTGCATATTCACAGTGCTAACAGCCCTGAATATACACCATATAAAAAGTCAATCATGTAGCTAGGCAAACTGGTTGTAAGGACAGTTGTATATGTTTAGAAGATTGCAAAAATGCTTTTTCTTCAGGATATATCTGTACAGAGTAGGACTGAACTTCATTAGGTATGCTTCCCTTTTGTCACCTACATACTGTATATGATGGAATGTATTTAAGAAAAATCTGAAGCATAGGCTTTTACACTTTTATCTATATGCGTTAGTTAAAAGTTTGGTGATGGCAGTCGTGTGTTTGTCAAACCATTTCAGAGGTATACATGATTGCCAATACATGAAAATGGAATGTTGTGTGATAAATATGTACACATTTTTCAGAGACAGGTCCTTTTATAGCACTATTAGTATTTCAAGCATGGTTTGCTAGCAAAATGTGGCATTTACCTGTTGTTTTGTGTGAGGGGAGCAAAGTTGAGTTACTGTTATGGCACAAACAAGGATGGACTGTTGTTTTGGGGGGAGCAAAGCTCAGTTACTGTTATGGCACAAACAAAGATATGTTGCTCTTCTTACTCTCCTTGTTTTGCATCCTGCCAGTTGTTAGTATTTCACATCTTTAGACTGCTGTATGTTTCTCCGGTGGGTAATACTAACTAGCTACCATTTCTGTTTTAACTGGAAACAGTTCTTTTGTAGTTATGTGATACTTATGTGTATTATCCTTCTGTTGTCCTTTAGGACACCTACAAGTATGCCAATCAGGTGTGTCAGTCCTCTGAGACCTTGCTTTAGGCACCATGGTGCTGTTCTGTTGGAAAGGGGACTGGGAGATATGGCATGAAGAAGGAAAATATGTTAGCAGAAGGTATATGATATCAGTGTCGTGGTGGTGGCCATGGCAGAATATACAAGCAGGTGAGCCACAGGGCCACTGACAACATTGCTGTTCTGTCTGTAATAGTGGCAGCACTGTTAGTCTTTTAGCATATATTGAACTATAGCCATGCAGGTACTAATTTATTCCTGTGTTTCTTCCTTTTTATCACAGGTGGTCATGACAGTGGAAGTGTGGGCCCTGTACCACCTGATGTCAGTGTATCAGCAGACTCTGATGATGATAGTGACCAAACTGAGGCACAGCAGGGGATGAGGAAGTTGAAACTGACACAGAGGTTGACATACAGCCATTCCTTGCATTTACATCAGATACAGCCAGTAGGTGTACACCTATCCAGCCCATTGAGCCCACAGCTATTGGATAGGTGGAGGGAGAGGACATTGATCAGGGAAGTGTGTCAACTGCTGCCCCAGTGCCTGTTATGTCAGCCATAGCCAAAGTGTGGGTGAGGTGCTATGCATAAGGATTGATAGGCGTGCTTGGAGGGAGCCTGCTGTCTCTCCCCCGCTTGTTGCAGGTGTCTCTTCCTGTGCCACTGAATGTATCTTTAAGGCCGTCATGGAGACACAGGCACATTCCCATAGGTACTCCAGACAAATGCTTAGGGTTGTGGATGTGGCACAGTCTGACATGTGTGACTGTCTCCACTGTGGTTGCTGATTTACTGGATCAGATGAATGACACATTGGAATGAGGGGGTGTCTCTGATGGACCGAGGAGTGTCTGTCATGGAATGAGCAATGTCTCTGATGGAATGTCTGCTGTGAGGGGAACGGCATCCTCATGGGTGTAGATCACCCACATCATCTGCTCTCAGCCAATGTGGCTATGCCCAATCACATTCATAGTGGCAGTACCTTTACTGTTCCATCAGTGTGTATGCTGTCCACACCGAAATGTAGCAGACCAGGGTCATTGTCCTGGGCATACCCATGAAGGCAGCTCATCCAGCAGACATCAGTCACGTTCAGGTAGCAGCACTGCATGTGACCATGGGCATGGACGTGCCAGTTCAACTCCTGGCAGAGCCACTTCTTATAGTCAGGGATGACAATGATGAACTGCCACCTCTACCATGCACAGCTCACATCTGTCCAACATACCAAGATGTAGAGCCAGCAAAGACCTTGGCTGTGTTCACAGATGCACACCAATTTCGCCTGGAGGACCCCTCCAAGCACACACAACAGTTTCTCATTTTGTCTCACTGGCCATTTTTTAGTTTATCCACATATCTTCCTTGTTACCTTTCTTACTCACACACACTCAATGATCGTTTCTGTCAGCCTAGGCTACCTGCCCCCTCCCACACACTCACAACACTGTGTGCAAGTGATTATAACTGTGCCATACCCATTTTTTATCTTCTGTGTTCAGGGATACAAACACTTTGTGTCTGATGCTCAGGCTGCATAGCTAACTTAGTGCTTAGTGCACCTGGATTTGTGGTGTTGAACTGGTAATTGTACCTTTGAATTATATTGGCCTTGAAATGTTAGACATTCGATAGAATCAAAATTTCCCAACTTTATAGTGAATGATCTTGCGAGGGTTGTGAACTCAGAAACTGTAATGTGCATCATTACTTTCTAACTTCTCTCTTTAATCATTTCCAATAACAAACATATGGTGCTAACTGAGGGCATGGAGTGATCATCACTACTTTTGAGAGGGATGGCTGTGTGATTCTTTGATGCACGAGTCCTACTACTTAGTAATGGACACATATAAGTCAAATAAGTTTCTGCTGTCAATTGTAAAGGTAAGTCCTGTATAGATCTCCCACCTTTTTCTAGCTTACCAGGCCATAATGAAATGCAAGGATATGCCATGTAGTCATATTATTAAACAATACACTGCAGGTTCAGGACTTACCTTGTAAATGCAGCAGTTGATGCAAATTTAGTTCAGGACTGACTCTGTCTGATGTAAGCAGTACACAGCCAATACATGGGGAGATAAAGGTTGTGTGAGTTGCCTGGCATCAGTGTTGATATACACATGTGCACAATCTATGGCACCCAGTACTTCAGGGTAGTGTGCTACAAGGTAGAACTCATGCATATTTCTGGCCATCTCCTCAGAACTACAGGGAAAATATATGTGGTAACTGCCATGTTGGAGCATAGCATTCAGGAACTGGTGGAGAATCCTGGATGCTGATGGCTGTAACACCTACAGCATGTCCCCTCTTGGTCACTGAAAGGTACATGTAGTTAATATTCTAATGGCTACACATATCTTTGTCTCCACTGGAATGGGTTCCCCCTCAGTTGGCTCTGGCTCAGAGTTGAGGACAGCAGAGGTCACAGAGCTCCTGTAGTGTGCCATTATCCACCCTGAGTGCTCCACAATTTCCACATCATGTAGGTTGTGAAAAATTAAACAGGGCCTGAAAACTCTTCTCCTTCTCAGCCTAGGCCTCGCAGCAGCAGCAGCAGCAGCACTGGGTTCAGCCTGTAGCTCATACAAATGAATTTAAGCAGCAGCAACCCCTAACATTCTGTCTGTGTATATTGCTTTCTGTGTCTGTATTCCATATGTTTTGGAATCCACAGGAAAAACCAGCATGGGGTCTATACAGATGCTTTATAGCTTGTTGAATAGCTAAACTGTGTTGGAGTAGTTAATTAGCATGCAGTTCAGCTTTTATGTTGTAATTAACATGCCATAATGTTTACATTATTTGCATGACAGTGAGCACCTCTACACAGTGCTTACTGAATCTGAATTTCATTGCTACCATGTGCGCATCACACAGGGACCTGCACATGCTAGTCAATGACCGTGTAGGCTTGATTGAATCCTCCCCATATATCTATCTATATATATATATATATATATATATATATATATATATATATATATATATATATATATACTTTACATTTTGCATTTTGTATGCAACACTTGACAAATAGTTACTGCAAGTTTCATGCCAGTCTCTTCCTTTTATAAGGAAAATGTAAGAGGATTGCAAATATGGGCCATTTCACTGACATACTGTGTTTTAAGAGGGTAATAACCAGTACCTGTAGCCTTTAAAACATATTTTGCCTTTCTGACACTCCCATCATAAACAGTAATATGTCTTCTCTTCAGTCATTCATTTAACAATGTGGCTGATAACCAGCAATTCATGTTATCGGTGATATAATTATTTTATTTAAATCATGCTCTCTTGCCAGTCCAGGGTTGATGCACTCCTGCATTGCTATATGCAAAGGAATTGTGTATGCCCCACAGTTATGATTTCATTCTAGAGTAGCAGTTCTATAGTTCTAATTCATAATCACTTTGGTGATGTATTAAGGCTGTACATACTGTCTGCTAATGAGCACAGGTAAACTGCTATTCGCAGAGGCCATTTATGCTTATGCGTAATGACTGAGAATTAGCTTAAGCATGAAGCACTAATGAGATGTAAATGAAAAATTATGTAAAACAGAGTATGCTAATGAGGCATTCTGTTGTTATTTGCAATTCGTAGTGGAATTTTACTGCTTGTCTGTCCCATCTCCAGATACATTATAAAAAGAGGAATCTCACCAATCCTATTTACTTTGCAACCCATTAAAATGTTATTTGCTGGTAGCCCTTATATTTATTCATGTGAGCTACTTGTCTTGGTTAACCCAAAACTGCTTATGTCCATTTGCAATCGCCAGCCATGTAGGCAGACATATAGGCAAAGTATAACTCATTATAACTTTGATAATCAGGAAATACCTTATAGGTTCATAGGGGGCATGGACATAATGAGGGTCTTATTGAGTATGTATGACTCCACAGGGGCACTGGGGGAATTTGTGGCTTTCCTATCCCTGTGGATACAAATTCTGTATACCCCTCACTATATTTGCCACGGGAACCTTCCAGAGACAGACTGGGGACATGCTGAGTGTCTCACAGGCCTCTGCCTCCAGGATACTCTGGCCATTCCTGGACGTACACTTAGCAAATGTGGATCAGTACATATGTTTTGTGATGTCACATCAGGACTGATACAGGCCTATGAGTGCTTCTTATGACGTGTCACATTTCTCTGAGGTGTTCAGTGCAATTGATTGTATCTCTGTTGCAACAGGGGAGCAATACTACCATATGAAATGCTATCATTTCATCAATTGGCAGTGCACACGATTCCCGTTTATGGTGCTGTAGCTCACTCTGCCACCTCTTTCTGCCTGGTAGGATGCTCAGTGATAATCTTGTTTCTATTTTATTTAAGTAGTGATTCATGGTAAAATGTATTACTGAGTACTAGATCACTTTTTCTTTGTTTTGCCTCCAGCTGTAGAAGACACCTTTGTCACATCCCTGTCGCAGACATGTATTGTCATTGAGATTGTCCTTCAGCCTCGAGAAGGGCCATGTTAGGTGTTTGCATGAGTCTGAGGGTGCCTTTCCGTATGACCCAGCTACTGAATACAGCATGTTTACTCCATGTTGCATTCTGTACAACATAATCATGTGTTGGTTTAGTTGTCAAGTGACCCATGTTGTCACTGCAGCCTCTAGTTCCAGTCCCACTATGACCAATGATGGCTAACTGGCAGCAGATTAAGGGACCCATGAGGCAGTCTTGTGCACAGCATATGGCTGCACAGGTAGAGGTGTTGTCTAGTCCAGAACTATGAACCATGACATTCAAGTTAATGTTTCCTTTCTTGTGAAAAACACATAGAGTATAATTAATACATGCAGTGATTTCTGTGGGTCATGCTCTGAAGTGCATGGCCTGCTGTCATTGTTCATCTGACATTCTTTCGCATCTTAAATATGCGTATAGCCATATCTGTTTATCTGTATCTCTCTCTCTCTCTGTCTCTCTCTCTCTCTCTATATATATATATATATATATATATATATATATATATATATAAATTCTGCTGAGGTGAAGTAAGTAGGCATGTTTGAATAATTACTAAAAACTGTTGATTCAGCATTCAGTGTGAGTACACAGCTTGCTTTTGAATGAGAACGTATCATATTGTTTTTATATTATGCAATGTTTTCTCAGCGTAAAGTATGTTGTTTACTGAGGCACTGTGCATCAGATTATTTTATTTTGTCATAATAATACTTAGTGCCCTCAAAATCATAAAAAATCATCATCTCTGCAAAGGCGATTGTGAAATGACAGTAGTATTTGTTTATACAGCAGGAAACTCATTTTAATCTATTATTTTCTTATTAGTGTTCCTTTGAAAACTTGTGCATTATTACTTTGAAGTTACAGGTAACTGCCATCTGTAAGAATGGTAATGCATAGAGCATTGTTGTTAATGACTACACATATATTATGACATACGGATTTATTTCACAGTTCCATGTCCAGAATCGGAATTGCCTAGACATAGTAAGGCCTTGCTAATTATGATGGCTGCCAAAAAAGCAATTACCAGAAAAAGGGAAATCAAAGTCTAAACCAACTATATTAGAAGTAATGAAGATAGTAACAGAGATAAAACAATGGGAACTGAGATCTTTGGAAAAGGGTAGGAGCAAATTACAAAGGAAAAAATGGAAAATGTGAGAACAATACATGCAGAGGAGGAACAAGGTTTAAAAGAAGGTAACATTTGAATGAGCTATGTAATAGTTGACTGCCAATGACTGGGTATATTAAAAGTGATGTATAATGTTTGCAGCTATAGTTGCGCTGGCATGGTTTGTAAGGTATAATGTTTGCAACTGAGATTGTGTCATTATGGTTTATTACAAATTATATAAAAGTAAGATTGCCTATGTCATTCATGAAAATGTAATAAAAATGTTTTTTTTGTTTAACAAAAAAATGCATACAGTTGTAAAGTGTCCTGTGTCCCTCAACCCCCCTGTACACACACACACAGACACACACACACACACACACACACACACACACACACACACACACACACACACACACACACTTATTTGCTTTTTATAACTGTTTTCCTTTCATTGTAAAACATTGACCTGTGTTTCTAAATGTCAAATTATGACTTACAAAAATGTCAAACTTGAATCACGGTTGTTAAGGACAAATGTATCATACACATGTCTTAAAGATATATTAAGAAACAGTGGAAGTGATTTTGAAGATGTGCTGTCATGAGAGCTGGATGGTGAGTTGGTCCGATGTCATAGCCTACTTGATGTAGGTGATCTTGCAGACACAGATCTGACAGTGCTCATGGAACACGATCAGGACCTCAAATGAGAGGTTCTGCTAGGTATAAATAAATGCAAATGTGGCTTGCATGAAATGTGTTGTTCTTAGTCTCTCAGCTAATTATAGTACTTTTTTCAGAAGCACATGTAGTGTCATATAATTCACCCCCATTTGCCCAGGTAGTACCCCATCCTCTTCCTCTTCCAAGATTTATTCTGCTTGAGTCAGGTAAGTCCCAATGGGTCTATATTATGTTGCCAAAATGGCAACACTGCAAATGTCGTTTCAGTGCACTGTAAACGGCAATCCACCACTTCCGTGAATGGTCAGAACATCAATTTTTTACCAAGGGAAAAAAAAATCACTTGGCTACGCCATGTAATTTCCCTTTTCTCCACTGTAGTGTAATCTCGGAGTTGGTATATTTAGTTAGGGGGTGTAATTGGGGAGTGGGGGCAAGCCCTCCACTTTGTAATGTTAGGTATGGTGTTTTGTGTGTGGTTGGACTAATGATTTTTCCCCTTGGAAAAAAATCAGTGTTCTGGCCATTTGCGGAAGTGGTGGATCGGTGTTTTCATGCCGCTGAAATGGCAATTGCTGTATTGCCATTTCAGTGAGATAATATAGACCAAGTCCCAACTAGTGTATGAATGGAGATGACCACATATGCTCGGTGAGCCACCTTACTACTCATCAGTGTGATCATGCCATTATCCCTACTCTGGAAATCCTCATGCATACCCTGAACTCTTAACATTTCCAACTATTCTCTGTGCAGTGCTCTGAGCCCTGACAATGTCACTGCACATTTATTGCTGGGCAGCCAATGCTTTAGGCATTTCCAGGAGTAGCTATATCAAATTCCTGTGCCTGACTCCCCTTTGTAAAGGTGTCACTGTGGACAGTGTCAACTCTGAATTTCTGCATCATCCTCAGAGTCTTCAACTAGATTTGAGATACTGGTTTACAGGTGCATAGTTAATCCTCTTGTACAAGCATAAGTGTGATGTCACCATGTGCTTGACTTATTGATGCACTGTCACTTCCTGCAAAGTTACTAACATGTTGTGCGGTGTGAGATCTGCTGTTAAGCTTAGAGACTGTGTGCCAGTTTCCCCAGACTGCCTCAAAAATATAACTATGTTGTCATCATCATCAGCAGCAGCAACATCATTATCATCATCAGCATCATCATCATCATCATCACCACCAGCAGCTATTCTGCTGTTGTTATCCTCAAAATGTATGTGTATAGTGGAACTGTTTGTTTCCACTGCTTACCTGTAAAATGAATTGAATGCATTACTAATAAAGAAATAGCATACAGTATTGTATGCTCATTAAGGAGTTGTGAATGACATTTATTATGCTCACTGCCTTCACTGTCATTCTGTGTAGATGTGGAAAGTTAACCAATTAATAGTACTTACCATGGGATTAATGGAACCATTGCTTATCAGCATTCAGTTCTGCATATAAATATATGTTACTCTTTTTAAACTAACCTTCCTGAGCAGATGAGTGTTGCTGCTGCAGACATTGGCAACATCCAATGTCCACGCCTCCTCTGATTATCCTAGTGCCTATCATTGTCTGCGTCACATTCATCTCTACAGATGAAGAAGAGGTATTCGTCATCTGGTGTTAACATGATAATTGATGGAAGCCTTCGCTAGTACTGGTACCGGCAATTGTTTTGTGCCTTAACTTGCTTCCAGCATTTCCTAAAATATTATTTGCCTTCTTCTTGTACTGTGTTAATGTGTACTTTCTGCAACCCACTGCATAAATGTCCAGGTCAACTTGATTACAGGCTTTTTTCCACTCTGCTTCTCTGGGCCCTCCCTTTACCAAATAAATATTTCCTATATGTCCTAAGGACTGCCATAAAGATGCGATTTTCCTCAGTGCTGAAGTTGTCCTTTCTCTGCCTTGAACCCTTGTTTTGCATCATTACTGTCCATGATAAAAAGTCACAGTCATACACAAAAAAAAAAACACCAACAGCACAATACTAAAGTGTGCCTTTTACCCTCCTATAAAAAAGTTAGGTAATACAAACCACATAATTATATACACATGCAGAATCTCAGTCCAACCAAGTAATGTTGCACTATACTATTGTCTCTAATATCATAAATGCATTCAGAAGAGAAAAAATGATAACTTTTTTAGCAGATTAATTCATCTAGTCCCTGCCATTTTCATATAGTCATGACACTGTTGTTTTCTTTCTTAAGTGACACTCAGAAATCTTCAAGTAAGGATACATATATGTTCACCCAAGAAATCATCCTTACTAATTCAGTACTTCACAATTAAAACATATGCCTGTACAATCACTACAAAGTAAATTATTTTCTCAGTGATCATTAGTAATTTCCTAGTGCTACTGTAATGAATGTACAAACGACAGCTGCATACTCTTTATTAATGCCATAAAAATATACCAACCATATCAATAAAATTAGGATTTTTTTTCAAAGTAACTCAGTAAGTTCACATTATTCTGAAGTGGTTCATAGGTTCATAGGTAGGTATTAGGCTATCTGCCCGAAGGCATTTATAAGCCTAGCCAGAATGTGTTGACTTTCACCACCCCCTTAGATTAGTTCCCTGTGCCTCTGTCCAGCAGAGCCACTGAAGTGATCCCTGGGGTAAACTTTTTGTTTCCCATCCACTCATCAAGGTTTCTCTTGAAGAGTGTTAGTGAGATTGGAATCTTGTTCCAAAGCATGGGAAGTCTCTGTGACAGGAATCTATCCCTCCAGCACGTCCTATTTATTGTTGTGGTGAGGTTTAGATCCCTAGATCATGTGGCTTGAGGGGATAAGCTTTTCTTTAGGTGGAGCATGTCGATCAGTTTTGGGTTGGACATGACCTTGTATGTCAGGCAGAGATCACCTCTGAGTAGGCGGTATGCAACTGGGTACAGCTGGAGTTTCTTCAGTTGAGCTGCATAGGACATCTGTTTGAGGCCAGTGATCCTCTTGGTGAGGCACTTCTGTGGTCTTCCCAGCTGTTGCAGGTATCTTGTAAGATACATCCCAAATGGGGCATTGTACTCTATGATGGGTCTGATGAGTGATGAGTAGAGGGGCACAATGACCTCTTTTGATCTGGATGCGAACCCTTTTGTGATAAGGTGTGCCACGTAGAAGGATTTTCTGACCACTATGGCAATGTGATTATCAAAGGAGAGTTTACTATCTACTTGGGTCCCCAGATCCCTTATTACGTCTTCCGTATTTAGGGGACTACCACCTATGTAGTAATTTGTGGGTGCTTTGTTTTTTCCAAAGGGGATGACTATGCACTTTTTGGCATTTAGCTTGAGGCCACGATTTTGACACCAGGTGTCCATCTCAGTGAGATCCTTTTGGAGGATGTCTGTGTCAGTCGGAGAGTCAATTATAGCCCCTAGTTTGTAGTCGTCTGCGAACTTGGTCAGCCATAGTCCTCCTGTGCTTGCCTGTACCTCTGAGAAGTATATGTCAAACAGGAGGGGTCCTAGGATTGAGCCCTGGGGAATGCCACTTGTAACTGGTTTAGAGTCAGACCTAGCTCCCACAACTCTTACCATGTGGGTTCTGTCCATGAGCCAGTTGGCAACCCATCTTGTGATGTAGGGGTTTATGTTCAGGCTGGTGGGCTTGTCTAAAATACCAGAATGGGAAATGGTGTCAAAGGCCTTTATGCACCCCTCCAAAAATACTACTGCTGCTACAATGCAAGTATAAATGGCATTCAGGTCTAATACTTCCAGAAAGACAGATAAAGCAGCGACAGTAGCAATTATCAGAAACATAGCTGGCTTAAGCCTGCGCTGCTAACATGAACTAGTGTCCTAGGCTCTCAGCTCTTCAAATGATGAGCAAAAAAAGGGATGTATGTAAAACTGCAGGATGTCAATTGTCTGGTTACCTGCAGACAATACCCAGTCGGCATGCATCCCCTCCCAGCTATGCAAACAAAGAGCAAAACAGAAAAAAAAATGAAGAAAAAAACAGGTCACCCATTCTACAGCCATGCCAACCATGCAGCATGTCCCACCACCTCCTGCCCAGCCACATAGGTCACATTTCTGTGCCCTACCCCAACCCTTCTTTCTCTCATTTTACTTCATAGCTAAGTACTAGGCTTGTTGCTTTTGTGGACCATTTTAAGCCTAACTAATTTCCTCAAAGGTAAGAATCAAACCCTGTACTTTGTGTCTGCGATGTAACCTCCTCTACCATTACACCAAGCTCCAACACCCCCCCCCAAAAAAAAAATACTTATTTCTTTTAAGTTTGTAATCTGAATGGAGTTCTGCACTGCTCAGGTTTTAGTCAAAAAAAAAAAAAGCAAAAAAAAAAGCATTTTTTTTCTCTCTTAAATGTTAGCAAACTGCTTGCTACAAATGTAGCAAGTAGTTGCTACAGTGCTCAGGTTTCAGCTAAAAGTAAAAACAGGTAAACAAAACCGGCAAGTGAGCAGTAACAAGTACGTCCAGGGAGTTTCCCGCAAACCAAGTGAATACTGTCAGACAAGGTTAGCTGACAGTATTCACTTGGTTTGCGGGAAACTCCCTGGACGTACTTGTTACTGCTCACTTGCCGGTTTTGTTTACCTAGTTTGTGCTGCTGTCTTTTTTCACCAGTAAAAGTAAAAACATTTTTTTTTTTTTTTTTTTTACTTTTGTACTGTAACAAACTGCTTGCTATAGTTTAGACAACAAACGGACAGGTACAGTGCTCAGGTGTGACTGCAAATGCAATACTGGTATGTAAATCTGGGATGCATTAAAGAGCAATAAAAATTGGACAATCATACCCCTAACACATTGCACTCAAGTCAGTTTCCCCCTATACCCTAACCACTCTGTTGACAGTTATAAATATTAATAAAAAATGATCATTGCATACTCCTTTTATACACCATGTAAATGAAATGTGAATGTATTCATTAAAAAAATGTATGTATGCAACAAAACATTTTGGCTAAACCAAACTTGCCAGTAATAACAGTACATGCTGTAATACCCTTGCTGGTTTACAGGGTTTGGCTAAGGTGGTGGCACGCAGTTGATGGAATGGTTCTAAACCTGTGAACCTCAGTCCTGTTTATACTTTCTTCATTCTGATTCTGACAGCTCTAATGATGGCAGCACCTGTAAAAGCATGAGGCTGTACCTCAACCTGGTCTAATAAGGAGACTAAAATTATGGTCCACTTTTTCAGGGAGTCATATCTGGAATAGACTGAGGTGTGCACATGAGGTTTCAACTTGAAAAACAGACTGCTGGAAGGAGTTGGGTGAACATTTGAAATTCCGGACAGGGTAGCAACCACTTCACCCAATGACTTACAGAAAAGTAAGCCCAACCAGCTGGCTGAGTAGATTGACCAGGTAAAGACGAGAAAGCCAGAATTCTATAATAAGTATTAATTTTTTTTGGTGGGGGGGGTTCATATTAAATATAGGTTAAACATAGGTTTAAAAATATACAAAGGTTGCAAAATTGAAGGTATTGCTACTATAAATATGTTTACCCACAAAAATGCACTTGGAATGTTAGTATAATAATGTAAAAGAATGCATAAAAATATCTGTGCACTGAAGTGCATCTGTATACAATCATATGGAATGTTTAAATGATAACAGAATTGTATAAATATAAATAGATGTGAGTAAAGCAATAATTTGCATATATATGTTTCTTAATCACAAAGATCTGCATGAGTGCACTTATAAATACTTATTCACATATTTATACAGAAAGCAAAAAAAAATTGCATTTCCATATTTTTATTTAGTATTGCATTAAAGTAGATAGTAGATACATTATATGCAGACAGTTTGTGTAGGCCAGGAAGTATCTACTAGTATATTGTATAAGAAATGTATTTCTTCCACAATTTTAACTGCAAGTACAAAATGGATGAAGTCCATCAGGCCCCACACCCTAGTTAAAGCAGAGGTTGGGGAAAGGGGTGGGGATTGCAATATTAACTGAATGTCCGGCACATATTTAGTCAAAAATGACCAATATTATTACCACTCTATTACTTTTGTGTACCTTTGTATATCATCACCATAAAAGAAGTTTTAAGGAAGAAAACTTTCAAAGCACATACTTTTGTGCAGCTAAGGAAAACTTGTATGATTGTTACTTTGCTCTTTGTGTCTGCACCTTCTGGCTGAACACAGTTCACAGACATGCAAAGGATAATATTAAAAAAAAAAAGTTTCCAAGCCAGTGTTTATAACATACAGTAAAGGGAAGATTAGCAAAGTATGAGTATTCATACACTAATACAAATGTCAACAAACATATACTAAAAAAATACTGCAGTGAATATAATTGCTTAGAAATAAATCTTGTATAGTTAATGTTAATGAGAAAAATATCAAAAACAGATAAACAAGAATTGTCTTATGTCTTCTATTTAATACTCAAGAACAGATTTACAACAAGTGACAGCAGGAGAGGTATATAGTTGGACTGGTTGAGTCCACTGGTATGCCTGAATAAAATACTAAATAGTATAGTGTGTTTTACTGATTTAATTTATATATATATATATATATATATATATATATATATATATATATATATATATATATACATATGAAAATAATGAATACAGACTAGTAACTGAATCACTAGAGTGCATTCAGTACATTACTGTAAACAAAAGTGAAAGATGGCAGTGTATAAGTGCAGTATTATGTATTTAATTGATTTTTTATTTATTTTATTTTATTTATTTTACATTTGTTGACCAGGCTAGTCTAACTGGATATATGTCCATTTTCAGTAGAGGCCCGAGGAGAAAAGCTCCGACAAAACAACAGTTTATACAAAATGCAAATAGATAACTATACATTCCAAAACAATTAGATAACTATACATTCATGTACACTTGTTATTTCAGCAGCAGTAAACAAATAGGGTAACACTATGAAGATACATAACTATGCATTCAAAAGCAATTAGATAACTATACATTCATGTACACTTGTTATTTCAGCAGCAGTAAGCAGATATGGTAACACTATGAAGATTTTTGTTTCAGTCATTTGGCACAACAGTTAGCATAGACAAATATAAGCATTAGTCAGTTAACATATTGTGTCGAGGAAGTTGACACAGCACAGTGATGGGTATAAAGAGAGCAAATTATTTATATTTTTAGAAGAGAGAGCAGTAGCAAAGGTAAAAGAACTGATGTAAAAAAAGGTTAAAGGCAAGGGAAGATAGTATCAGTCAGGCTTGGTGCATGGGCAAAGCCATTGGGATTTTAAGAAAATTCTTAATTGGTTCCTGAAAAAATGGGTGGATGTAGTAAAAGTTAGTTCAGTCAGGAGTTTGTTCCACGTTTTACCACCAGACATAGAAAACAGACAGTCCCCTGATTTGTTTTTAGATTTTAAGGTGGCTACTTGTAACCTATTTGCGGAACGTAGGAATGGAATGTTTTGATAGGAATTGAGGATGTTACCGAGTATAGGTGTATTTGTGGGATGGTGTAAGATCTTGTGGATAAAGGTGAGTTGCTGGTAGAGTAGCTGATTTTGTATTTCCAGCCATCCTAGTAGTTTTAGATTTTGGCAGTGGTGGGTTCTAAATAGGGTACCCATGGAAAATCTGGCTATGTTGTTGTAAGAAGTTGCCAGTTTATTTAAATTGCTTTTGGTTAGGTTTGTGTATATAGGGGAGGCATAGAGAAGGATCGAAATCAGGTGAGTTTGAGCAATAGTAATTTTGGCTGAAGCTGTGAGAAATGATTTGCGTTTATACAGGAAACCAAGTTTTCTATTTACAGATTTAATAGTTAGGTTAATGTGTATGTCAACGTTGAGATTATTATCTATTGTTACACCTAGGAGTTTAGTGTTAGTGTCAAGAGTGATGACAGTACCATTATTAGAGGTAAGTAAGAGACTGAGTGGAGGGGTCTTCTGTGTGGGCGTAAACAGTAGTAGTTTTGTTTTTTTTGGGTTCAAGAGGAGACATCGTTGGTGGAACCATTTTTCCACTAAGGTGAATACAGTTCGTGCCCTGTTTTGGAGATCAGTTGGAGAGGAAGTAGCACAGATTAGAGTTGAATCGTCGGCATATTGTATGCAGGTAGTTTGGGGAAATTGAAGTTTTCAGATCATTAATGAAAATACTAAAGAGGAGTGGACTCAAAATAGAGCCTTGTGGGACACCAAGAGTGATTGGGAGCTGGGAAGATAAGTTGTTCTCCCAGCGCACTGCTTGTTGTCTATTTTCAAGGTATGAATGAAACCATTTAACTGCTTGATCAATCAATTGAAAGAGATTTGAGAATGTTTGATAGTAATTGGTGGTTCACCATATCAAAGGCTTTGGAGAGGTCTATAAAGAGAGCTGAAGAGAACAGGTTACTATTTCTGTTTATATTAATGCAGTCAGTAAAGGATAGGAGTGTAGTAGTAGTGCTGTGGAATGGCCTGAAACTGTGTTGGCAGTCCACTAACAGGTTATTTTCATGGAGATGATGCTGTAGTTGATGGTTAATAAATCTCTCCATAACTTTTGCTAGGGATGAGAGGAGGGCTGTAGAGCGGAAGCTTGAGAGTTCATTTAAGTTGCCTCCTTTATGCAAGGGGATAATATGTGAGAGTTTCCAGAGAGATGGGATGTAGGATTCAGTAATGGTTCTATTTATTAGGATGGAGATTGAGTAGGCTAGTACTCCTGCTGCAATTTGCAGGTATTCAGATGGGGGAAGATCAACTGATGGTGTACATGGTTTTAGTTTAAGATGTAGAGTGTGAATGAGGGATGTGGAAATGGGCTGGAGATGAAAAGTTTGTGGTAGATTAGTCAGCAGAGGAGATTCTGTGGTGGTGACAGGTGGTAAGGTGTTAGCTAGGGATTGGACAGTTTCAGAGAAAAATTTGTTAAAAGTGTCAGCAATTTGGTTGGGAGGGCTTTGAGTTAGGTTAGAGGGGTAGGAGTTTTGGAGTGACCTGGATGAAGCAGTTTGTTGATTCCTGACCAGAACTTTTGCGGGTTTTGCTGTTGGGTTTGTTGGAGTTTGAGGTCGTTTTTTTTTTGTCAAGGACTATAGCTCTTTTTGTGGCATTTCGAAGCTGTCTAAAGTTTAGGTGATCTATTGGGTTTTTTGGTTTCCTCCATTTGGACCAGATTTTATTTCTCAGTCTAATGCTGTACCTAGTCTCATTAGAGAGCCAGGAAGCAGGTTTGTTTTTAGTTCTGACAGTACATGAGGGAGCATAGTTATCAAGGATTTGCAGAAATTTATCATTAAAGAAGGAGACTGCTTTGTCAAGAGGCAGGCATTTTAGGGGTGACCAGTTGCATGCTTTGAGCTCTGCTTGGAAGTTCACTGGGTTGAATTTTTTTTGTTCTGGGTTGTTCTAAATATTGTTTCATTGGGAATGGCAGTCTTTTTTCTAGTTAGATTTTATCAGATGTAAGTAATTGTAAAGGGTGTTTTAGAGCAATATTGCAAACAAATGCATATCAAGGACAAACATGATCATTATGTTTATGTTGTACACTGCAACATTTAAGCCACACCATTAATTGATAGCAAACATTGTCCTGACATGTAAGCATTAACACTTCCCATACAGTTTCATCCAAAAGTCTGCATAAATCCTTCCCATAGAGTTTCATCCAAAAGTCTGCATAAACGCTTCCCATGTATTCTGTTTTACTTAAGTAAAAATGTATAAAATAAAAATGCTTTAAAGAAAGAAACTGAGTGCTGTGTAACATAATATGAGAATTTATTGTATTTATTCTCTCTTTTATCCACCCTTTTTTTCTCAATTTTATTTTAATTATGCAGAGAGTTTCATCCAAAAGTCTGCATAAACACTTCCCGTATATTCTGTTTTACTTAAGTAAAAATTTATAAAATAAAAATACTTTAAAGTAAGAAACTGAATGCTGTGTAGCATGATGTGAGAATTGATTGTGTTTATTCTCTCTTTTATCCTGCCTTTTTTCCTCAATTTTGTTATTTTAATTATGCATTCCTTTGCCCTCTATTATTTTCTTTTACTCCCATTCATCTTCATTTTTTTACAGATTCAGAATTCTTAGCAAGTGGCCCAGGCAAGTACTTCCAGTGTTAGGAAGCACTCACTCTCTGCCCATTCTGGGGTTTACTTGCAGGGTGTTGGCAGTGATACTAGTTCTGCAGGCACCCTGGTACATGTCAGCCTGACAAGCCTCACTCAATGGAGCTTCAAGACTTGGATGAGGATATGCTGGAGCAGAGTGTGGACAGATGGATTCAGCCTGTCAAAGATGACTTCAGACCGTTCAAGACACACTGTCACAGCTGGTGTCGATCATTGATCCATGGCAGGCCTCTACCCCCTTCAATATCAGGGTACTCCACTGCCCAACCATCTGCCAGTGGAAATGTTTGAAGTTCTGTGGACCGGGACTTATGCAGCCACTTCTTCTGCCCTTCTTTACTTATTCTTCCCTACACCCTCTCACCCACATCCCACCCAAATTACCCTATTACATATAGCAAAAATAAAAAAAAATCGATAATATACATGTGTTCAGGCAAAACCCTGTTGATGTGTTTCTTCTGTGTCTCCCTATTTGCTGTGTCTCCCTTTCCTGTCTACCTCTTTCCATTCTTTATTAAAACCATCAGGGTGTCCACATAAGGAGACAACTACATAAAACATTTTAAAACCCTTTATTTTTTAAAAATAATAATAAAAGTTGCACAACCTGACTCTTGCCTTACGTTTTTCAAATGTGCCTGCACATAGCCAGGTCCATCTTCAATATCTAAAAACATACAAAGTACTATATAGCCTACCGCTTTCATGTAGTACTTCATATGTACTTAATGCTTTGCTTTAATTACTTAAAGCTTTTGCCCAAAGTTGGCATGTCTTTAATGCCTTTTCTCTTCCTTATTCAGCAATAAGACCCTGTGCTTTGCTTTTTTCCATGCTGCATAAGCACAGTGGCATTTCTTGCAAATAACTGATACGTAGCTGCAAACTCCCAGACTATGAAAGTCTGATCTCCCACTATTCTGTAGAATAACTTAGCAAGATATTTCTTCTGCTTGAAAGTCACATGATTAAAACATCTCTAGATATATGTCAACCAAATGATTTGCACACTATTGTTCATATGACTAGACAACTTTGACTGCATCAGTCTAAACTTAAGTCAATAATAAAACTATGCTTTCCTGCATATTGTAATATTTTAATTATTATATCAGTTATTTTGTATATTTAATGTACTTATACTGCTGTGTTACCCTCTAGGATCTCATGAAGGAAGACAGCAGGCACACTAATGCCTACAACTCTATGATGTAAATTCTTTGAAAGCAGACACCTATAGAATGTGTGGGTGATGCAAATAAGACAGCATTTTCTGTAGGGGCTAAAGCCCCTTTCTTAAATCTGCAAACATCTGATTAGACAATGTTGGGGAAAAGAAGAATTCTCTGCAACTATGAAAGAAGTGCTCATAGTGCAGCAAAGAAGTATTAAACGATTTGATAATTGTCCAATTCAAGGAACTTAGATCAAGGAGATTGTATTTCATGAGATACTTTTCATTGAGCAGTACATATTGTAATCCTTTGTTTTTTATGGTATTGTTTTTAAACCCAGTGCTCTGCTTTTATAGATGTCTTATTCAACTCTGTTTGTTACTATAGGAACAAGCTCTCCTTTCAGACCCTCTGCACCTGTACTATTCTCATCCTTTTGTCATTTCTATCTTTTCTACTTTTGCTGTCTTCAGACTATTTACTGACTTCATTTCCTCCAGTACCCTTGACTCATGAAAATCCCTTGATGCATAATCCATTCTTACCTAAAAACCCCACTTCTCTCTCCTGTGTCTTACTTCATATCTAACTCTGAACACAATCACCTTATATATTTTGTAGGAATGGATTACTTTTCCTGATTTTTTTTTTAACCTTGTTCTCAACTTTTACACCCAGTTATGTGAATATATTGTAATGTAGAGCTCATTGTGATAGCCTCTTTCCAAATACCTAAACAATAGTTCTTCACTACCATCACAATCACCTCCCTCATCACTTCCATTATTTTTTACTGCCACTAGCTTTTTGATAAATGCATGCCAATTGACCATCAAGGACCGACACCTTTATTGTTCAGCTTATCCATGTAAGTCAGTAAATCAAATCTCAAACACTGATATCATGCTAACAAACTAGAAAAGGTATTCTCAAAGAAAAGATATCCTAGAGATTAGCTTCAAGAACCTTCCCAGAGATGTGGAACCCTCATAGTACCAGTACCCCAAATGTTAATCTTCTATGTTGACAAAATCACAATAGAGTCATAAAGGATACGATATGTGCATATGAATATATAAGTATTAGAATTATGGTCCCATACCTCTAATTCATATTAGCTCTTTCTCATCAATATATTTCAGTTACTGGATGCTATCCTAAAAGAGAGTCCTTACTCTGATGTATACCTTATCGACTGTACTTGTTCAGGAAAACATTTCTGTGGCAGGCGTGATGTGTTATCAATATCTATACTGAAAAGTACTATGCTGTCATCATGATGCCTTAGGGCATTCTAAATCATTAAAAGGAAAACAATTTTGTCATGTTTTACTCGCAAGATTAGATCAGCTTACCCCTAAAGGACAGTGTTTCAGACATGAAATTTGGTAAGGCTTTTTCCCAGACTAACTCAAATGACTAAACTCCAAGATTTACTAAGAAGTGCTGCTCTGTGAAGCTCAGGATGCTATTCATAAACAAGGCTCATTATGGAGCAGCAATGATATGCAGTAAAATGATGCACTTGAGCCCTTTTGTGAGTCATAAAGCAGCCTTCAGAATGGGTTAGACATTGTACACAGACTTACCCCACTAGCTAGACAATGTGTTCCTAAACACTGAATGCATTTTGCCATAAACCTCCCCCTTGGTAATACATGAATCATCAATCATACACCAATGGTGTGCCAGCTAGTCACAAAAGGGTAATCTCTGACACCTGAGCTGAGCCTGAAATTGATCAGTA
Source organism: Protopterus annectens (assembly GCF_019279795.1). Classification (NCBI taxonomy): domain Eukaryota; kingdom Metazoa; phylum Chordata; order Ceratodontiformes; family Protopteridae; genus Protopterus; species Protopterus annectens. The sequence continues at coordinate 270,201,286 of NC_056744.1, read as the reverse complement.
ATGATCAGTGTACCACTATAATAAGCATAGAAAGAAAGATAGCTAAACAGATAGGTAGACAGGCTGATGGCACTCCAGCCATGTACACCCCAAAGTTGAGTGGCTAGCAACACCATGATCCCTCTCTCTGTCATCTGTTGCCCAGCATGAAGACTGACGTATTGGTAATTAGTACAAGTTAAAAGAAAAAAAATCTCTCTCTCTCTGTATATGTATATGTATATATATATATATATATATATATATATATATATATATATATATATATATATATATAAATAAACACTCTCTTTCATCTGCATAGGAAAATAGGAAAAATTGTATTGGAAATAAACTTCTGTGTGGTGCAGTCACTCCTTATTCTGCCTCCATTCCCCATAATGACACTTCCAAGATACAACAAACAGAAGCTTTCACAACATCCAGTACCACCTTCTCTCATTAGTCTCATTAGCATATCCTGGTAATGACTCCAAATCTGCTACGAAGCTTAAAGTGAAACAAATCTTTGTGAATCACTCATACACATGTTGGCGGAGCACAGCAAAAAATCCTTAATTAGTTAGGTATACGGACACTACAGTAAACAGCTGTTCCTGCTTTATTGGCCTGCTCTGTCATTCAGTACAAAATACTGCAGAAACTGTTTGCCTATATTTTGAAATAGTGATGAATTTGGTACATGACTCCCTAGAACACCACAATGTGTTAGTAATTTCTGAGTGCAAGTCATAACCAGTAGAGAGGCTTAGTACACTGCTGTTAAGGACTGTGATGTATCTGCCTATGAATCACAGTCCTGAAAGGCAGAGTGCTATATGTTGTACATTCACTAATCTTAAATCTATATGCACTATGTTTATTAATACCAAGGCCTAAGGTGACTTGCTAAAGCTGATTGTTATGCATGTCTATTTAAATGCAGAAAAACACATAATCAGGTAATCATAGTTAGGTTTGGGATATTAAAAAAGCATTATTAAAGCAAGTGACTTGTGAGCAGTGCCATAAGTAGCCATACTATGGATGTTTAGAGGAACAGCTACTGCAGACTTCTGTCAAATAATTTGCTGTCAAAGATCACAGTAGGCTCAGTACTAATGCATCTCTGAAACATGTGCAGCTTTGGACTAGTACCCTGGATGTCAGTTAACTTTAATGCATGGGGTCCCCTTCCAAGTATCAAAACTGCAGAACATTGAACTTCTGATCATCGAGGCCCAGCGGATCAAAATTCTACAATATCACCCCCTCCCGCCCCAAAAAAGTGAATACTTCTTATTTCATATTTTTGCAGGGGGGCAAGCCCCCCTGCACCCCTCCACACCCCCTGCTACTTAAATATACCCTCTCTGAGATTGCACTACAGTGAACAGAGCAGTAAAGTTCTCGTTATGCACTGTATGGTGATCTTCATTCACAACATTCGATATTGCAGAATTTTGATCCTCTGGTCCTCGATGATCAGAGGTTCGATTTTTGCAATTCTGATACTTTGAAAGGGACCCAATGCATAATATTCTTGATTTCTTCTGAGCTTCTTTCTTCAATGTGCTGAATTATCACGTCTTTTTTGCAAAATTATGGTCAAAAGTCCATATTGTATGTAGTTTTATTTTCAACTCTTAGAAAGCATTATAATTTCAAGGACTATGAAGAAAAGACATTTAAACATGCCAACTAATTCCAGGACTATAAGAATAGCAGATGCTCAGAAACAATTGAAAAAAAGAGATGGTAAGTCTGTGAAAGTAACAAATTTTGAAAAAGTAAAGGAGTCTTTCCCTGCTATCCTCATACATCTGGGAAAGCTGATATTTTGCTCAAAGCTAACTTTGTCTATACCACTCTGCTTTTAGCTGGATAAATCCTTAAACACTACCAGATGTCTAAATGTTTCAGTTCTGTATTACCCAAGTGTCCCCTTAATAGACAGACAATTAAACAAATAATGGACACTACCCATCAACATAAACTTTTTTGTTATACTTAACTAAAGTCATTTAAAGCAGATGATTCACTGACATATGTGAGAAGAAGTTCACATATGGTGTCAGTGATCTATACCCAGCTGGTTCCATTGCATCCAAGTCATCTGAGTCCCAGCTCTGCACTTTTTAATGAGGTTGTAAGCTCAATACTACCACATCAATGCACAATTCTAAACATACGATTATTACCCTGGATGCCAGTTAACCATGATATATGATGTCTTTGATTTATTCTGAATAGCCTTTAACAATATGTAGCATTTCCATGTCTTTCTTTGCAGAGAGTCAGACGTTCATATTGTAAGTAGCTTACCTAACAATGATAAAGGCAGGAAGTTTAAGGACCCTGATAAACAGAAAGGGAAATGTTAATAAAACTGATCCCAGGACTAAAAATGTATCATATGTTCAGAAACAATTGCAGTAAAGATGATACATTTTTCAAATCAATGTGTTTTAAACAGTTAGTAGAACTATTCTCAGTTAAGAACCCATAAAACACTGCCAGAAGCTTCAACTTTTTCTGTTTTCACAGGTCAGGTAATTAAGGAATTGATAATATCCATGAGAATCAATCTTAATGGTTCTTATACTTAAGCGTGATCATTTAAAGAAGCTGATTCACCAACATGTAGGGAAAATGGTCACCTATGGTGCCAATGATCTGCTTTCAGATGATTACTTAGGCATCCGTGTCCGGTAAGGATCAACTCTTCTCATTTAGGTGAGAATATGGAACTAAATGATCCAGTGTCTTCCCCCTGGTGGTGACTAGAAAGCACAGTTTTGTAATTAAACATACCATAACAGTAGATATTTGAATACTCACTACTACAGTAGTCTTAGATATATGAGTTATATTTTATGAAATACATGACAACCAGTCAACATCCAAAGCTTCAGGTCACCTTACATGTGTTCAAATCATCAGGCAACTCAAGCTGAGCTAACTAAACAACAATTGGGTGCAAAGTTCTTCAGAATTTTTTCGCCAACAGAGAGAGAGAGGTTAAGCCCTAAAGGGAAAATACTAGGAAGATCAAACATAAATAAATAAATAAATAACCACATCTTGGCATAAATAACACACCACAAAACAAGAGGGTTGGAGGGATGAATCAGCTACTCAAGCAATGGCTATTTGAACAGCTACTGTTATGCTAAATTTACCTACGGAACTGTATTATGTTCATCATATTGATCACTGCTGCAGTAGTCTTAGGTATATAGGTAGATTACCCAAGCTTACAACATTTGAGAGGTGGAAGGGGAAGAGTTCAGAAACCCCTGGAGAATGGTCCTTGCAAAGCCTGACCTAGACCTAGAGAAGGAATCAAGATTATACTGCTTTGTGAAAGCAAGCATATACAAGGACCAATTTATAGAATCTAGTCCTTTCCAAAAAGCCATAGATGAACTCAAGGCCCTGGTAGAGTGGGCCTTGATTCTATCTGGAATAGTTTTGTTGTGGTGAGTATTGTGACGAAAATGAAAACACTGTTATCTGTGTTAGCATGTCTGGCAGGAGATTTGTGTATCTTCTCAGATTAACTGTATTGCATGCCAGCATGTCTAACTGTGAAAATGTAAACAAGTTTTTTAACTGTTGGGTATTTCCCTGTTTATACAAAACGTTTAAATAATCTGTCAGTGTTTTGATGCATTTCTAATTGCACATGCTTGTGAGGGACATTCTAAAGTACAAGCTGTCTGTGGAGACTTAGCTGATCAGTAGGTGATGGCATTAGAATGTTCCTGGTTGCTATGTGGTTATTTGATTATTTGAACAGATGATTGACAGGAAAAATAAGTTTTTTCAAACTGCTGACTTATTTTTAAAATAAGACATTTGAGACTGTTAAACTGAACTATAAAAGAGGTTGCTGAAGTCAGTTGAAGATCGGTTAGTTAAGAGCAGCAGTTAGTTGAGTGTTACAGTCAGTAACAATGGTGTGCAGTAGATACCCTGAAAAAGGACTCACCAGAACTGTAAGCCTGCCTTTGCCTTGCTGTTATATATTAGATTAGATCAGGGATAGTATTCTGTAGTTAGAACAAAAAAGTTTAGTTATTCTTGTAATCCTTTTTCTTATTATTAAATATGTTTCATTACTTTACATTGTGCCTGGGTAATAAATTTGTTCTTTACAGATTAGAGAGTATTTATACATGTTTGATACTCCCCAGGTCACCTCAAATGCCTAGCTGCTTCTTGTCATAGTGATCATTTATTTTGATATTTAATTTTTAATAACTGATCACTTTTTTTTGTAAATATTTTTATTCATTTCCAAAAACAAGAAAACATGAATGCAGGCTATTTATGACAGTGAAGTATTTACAAATTATTTAAAAAGGTAGGCTAAAACCTCTAAACAGATATCAAACATTAAAACCAAAATAAAGTATTTACAAGGGTGTCTATTGTTGGCATATAATTGACTTTCTATACAATTGTTTCCTGATTATAATCTGCTACAGTCATTACTCTCCAGTATTTCAGTTACTTTTTGATCACTCTCTGAAGGGCATGTAGACCTGTCTGACTCTGGTGGCAGTGTTTACCATTTGTACTAGGGAGGGGACACAGCTGAAAATCATTGTCATGCTTCCCATAAGTGTCTGAGTGTGTGAGATTTGAATTTATTTTGAGTGTGAGTGAGTCAGAGGTCTTAAAATGGAACACATTGCTCTGAAGTATAAAATAAGGGATTACATTTGGGGGTGGACAGAGGTATATAGTCCGGTCCCAGGATAATAACGCTTGTTCCTATTGTGCTCTTATGGGAAATTGTGGAATTTTACTCTTGTGTCCTTTGTGCTCTGGTGTTTTCCATGACACTCCCACACCGGTGTCAGTGATGAGGATTGCATCTCCTTAATTCCTTACTTGGGTCTTAAGTGGGGGACATCACATTATTGTTGGCAGTCCATTGGATATTGGCTGGACTTCTTAAGTATAACAAAATGTAATAGCCTCAGACAGCCATTTTGAAATCCTCTGTTTTGACACAGGTCATCCCTTCTTCTTACCTTCAGACAAAATGAACAATTAATCCAATGATGTGAAAAATGTAGTTCTGACAAAATAGTACCCAAGTTATCAATGGACATTCAAGGTGTGGCTTATCCTTTCTCCCTCATTTTGGGTTCAGGAAAGAAAACATGGAGATGGATATTCTGGCTTAAAGTACACACTTGGATACCAGTTTAGGCATAAAAGAAGGATTAGTTCTCAAAGAAATCCTCTGTATATTGAAAATGAGATAAGCTGACCCACCATATGAAGTTGCACTTCAGATACCCTTCTTGTAGTGAGCAATCAAACTGTTTTCCACGTTAAGAACATTAAGTCAGCCATATTAGCTGGTTCAAATGGAACAAGTGTTAGCTTCTCTAACTCAAAATTAATATCCCAAGCAAGTCTCACTGGTTTACTTGGAGGCCTCTTATGCAAAACATGAGTATGCATTGAAAGAGGAGAATCCATGTGCAGATGCACTGAAATGGCTGGTAAATAAACATGATAGAGAACTAAACAAAGGCCACAGGAATTTAACTCAAATATTGTAAAACCAGAGAAAAACTAACCCTGAATGGGTACTGGTTATGTTGTTGACACCAACTAGAAAATCTTTTTCTATTTGGTAATATATGATTTTCTAGTAGCAGGCTTTCTTCCCTCCATCAGTACCTGCTGCACATCCTCAGTAAACAAGACCTAAAAGGAATTAAGACCCTATCATCCAGGCAGTCAATTGAATTTGATGGTGTTGGGTTGTATCAAATATCCCTTTAATGCCCAAGTAAATTAAATCTAGTATGTGAGGACCTTGTGATAATTGCCCTTGGTTATTTCCAAAAGAAGGGAGAACCATGGTTGTCTGTGTCCGAAGGGAGCCAAAACTATCATCTTTGAAGATTCCTTCTGAATCTTCAGAAGTGCCATGGAAATTATTGGAAAGTGTGGAAAAGCCAACAGGAACATTCCTGTTCAAGGAAAAGAAAATACAGCTGCCTTCCAGGCCTTCTTGTAAGGAGTCCTGGAACAGAATTTTGCCAACTGAGGCAAAGAGCTCTACAGATGGATCAAATCTTGAAAGACCCCCCCCCTCCCCCTTGTCAAGTTTCAGTTTGTGTGGGTCTGGCCTTGTCATGCTCAGCTTGTCTGCCACACAATTAATTTTGTTCTGATGGAATGTAGGATGTGAAATTGTGCTGTGAAGCTATATCTCAAGCTAACATAGCAAGTCTGCAGAAGAGTTATCTCCTGGTTTCCTCTTGCTTGATGATGTACCAAATGAATGTGGTATTGTCTGTGACAACTTGAAGAGGTCTCAGGGACCATTGATGATTCAGAGAGTTGAATGTATCGATCAAGGCAAACATCTCTTTCACATTTATGTGCTTGCATCTGTCTTTGGTGTTGCACACACCTTGCAATTTTTTCCCTCCTGAAATTTCCCCACAGATAAAGTCTTACGAGTCTATAGTGACTGACTGTATTTGATCAGGGAGGGAAAAGACGAGGCATGGATTTAGGGATATCTGTTGTTTTCTCAAAATGATTTCTATTCTGACAAACCCCAGTAATGGCTGTCTTAGCATTAGCAAGTCAACCCAGCACTGGGATCTGAAAGGGCAAGGGATGTTGGTGCTGGGAGCAAGCAGACTTCAGATACCACTATGTCTGTCTCATATGGAGTCTTGCCAGAGGTATCACAGGAATCATAGAAGCCATGAGACCTAAAATACTGAGAATAGTACAGTTTCATAATAGTCCATTAAAACACAAACTCCTAGCTTTAAAATAACTTTTCTGAAGAGAAAAGTATCATCAATAAATACAATTATTAAATGGAAGGATTTTTTTTCCAAATAGAAGCCATCTGCCAATCAACGTAACAGCATAAGCTGAGCGTTGATTCTCAAAAGCCTCAGAGGGGTGTATGCTTCAGTTGCAGTAAAGTTCTGTAGGGCTTGACACTCAAACTTTCCTTTAAATTAGCTCAGTTTGAGCTGCCTGACAGTTTGCCTGTGTGAAAGGTGCTCTGAAGCTTTGCAATCTGACAAGCTGTTATCTCCTTGCCAGGATATAACCCATATAGCTAAAGGTACTGTAGGAGTGATTAGTATGACGAACATCTGCATGCTAACAGTAATGCAAGCACAAGCAAAATTGAGTTATAACACAGCTCCTTAACTGCACATTTATACACTCAGCAGTTTAGGATTTTAATAGTCCCATTTCAGCTGAACAGTTTGGATGTGACAGACAAGAATCCATACTGTGCCCCATTCCAGTTGAACAGTATGGATGTGACAGATAGACAAGAACCCATACTGTTCCCATTCCCGCGGAACAGTAGGAATTCTTGTGTGTCTATCTCATCTAGCCTAGCCCGTGTATCAAGATTACATTAGCTTATTAAGGTTTCATGCATAGAAAGAGAGACTTACTTGAGGAAGAGTCTCAGAAGGGTTTTGTTATATCTAGGACTGGAAACAGGAGTATTAATGAGTCAGTAGAGATAGTTATGCAGGTCTGAAAATCTGAGACTTTGTGCAGAGGATGAAGGGAAAGCTACTTAATATGAAATATGAAGTTGTTTTCTTATGACATATAATGAATACTTCTCTATAAACAGCTGTACCATGACTGTTTGTATGATCATAATTGGCCAAGAGAACAACAGACCTAACAACTACCTCTACTTATCATGATAACGCATATTTTGAAGGGAGAAGCTAATGTGCAGCAGCCACACCTCTCTTAACTATGCACAGTGCAAATTCAAATAAATGCAAGCAATGAGAACCTGTTCAAAAAGCCATCAATTGCTAATAGACAAGCCCATGAAGAACAGGCAAGCAGGACAGAAGCTTTTCCTTCAGAATTTGTTAAACTGGTCATCAATGTCATAGCTAATAAGACATTCAGTTTAACTATTATGCATATTCACCATAGGTGGATGAATTGGGGACCTTTATCAGTACTATTTTTTTCCTGTCCATCCTAACTTAAATTGTATAATATCCTAATAATCATGTAGCTTGATTTGTTTTGTGCTGGTGATGTCAACAACTCTTTATTTCTTTCTGGCTGATAACATTGCATACCTTTTATCCTGCAGGTATTGAAAATAGGAAGAAAGGCCCTTGAAAAGTAAGTGCATCCAGACAAAAATCTGGAAATTGAATTAGCATAAAATATAAATACTAAATAGCACATAACTCTTTCTGCTTCCAGTAGGAATGTGGGATACTACTCATAAACATTTGAAAAACAGTGAGTGATAAAAATGATGGAAAAATACAAGCACATTGCAAAGAGAAATCATAAACTCTAGACTTTAATAAACTATATAGCAAAATTTTGCAACACAAAGCTATTTATTTTAGGTTGTGAAAAAGAGAGGTGTAAGATGTGTGTCCTCTTTGAATTTTTGGTGTCACGAGTATATTGGTTGTGTAGTGTAGTTTTCTGTGTGCTATACATGATGAAAGGGATTCAGGACAATGTGTGAAGAGGTAAATCAAGCTTGAAAATAGTGACATACTTCTAGAAATAAGTACATCATTGCACTGATAAATCAGGACTGCAAAGTTCATCCAAAATAGGGACAGTTGAGATGTCTGATCAATGACATGGGCCTTAATGTAGTCACCCTAATCCTAAGACACTTATTAGAAAGAACAGTGATATGTTCACTATTTTTCTGATTACACTGTCTCTTCTGATATAATAAATTAATCTATTGATTGGCTCCCTATTGAAATGTCAGCACTTGAAATGCTGAGCACTGAAAAGCTGAAAAAAAAAGACAGAAAACACAAGATAAGAGTAAATCTTGAAAATTGCTGTTCTCCTTTCCCTTAAACTTCTTTTGTAGGGGGAGCAAGATGATACTGCCACTGCCATAGGGGACAAACCCCACAGATTCCCCAGACTTATAAATGTTAACTCTGAGATCACCATACCTCGGACAAAAAGGTATATTCTGAGAAATAGCACCTCGGTCTTAATATATCTAAGTACATTCTTTTGGCCATTCACTCTCCACATTTCTGGACTTGCTTTACAGGTCCCAACATTTCAAATGGATACCCTATTTACTTTGTCACTGAATTACTGCACAAGTGTAATGACCCACAAGGTACCTTTTTCTGCAATGACCTGGGCACACTGTAGCAAATGCAGGCTATAAATAGAACTGACAAATGGGTAAATGCTTATTTACATTTTCCTATAAAGTGGAGACATATAAGTATTTCAAAAATAATTTCACCATAAAAACAAAGATCATAGCAAAGGTAAACATAAATCATAAATATAGTTATACGAAAAAAACACTAATACTAATAATAATAATAATAATAATAACAACAAAAAGATAATAGCTATTGAGATAAAAGTAAATGCCATATTAAAGCATGCATTTAAATAGATTAACACCGGCAAGTTACTGGTTGTCAGTCATGTGATACATGTATATACAAACCTTGAGAGGAGAAGGGTTATTAGCCAATGCTTTATTCTAGCACTAAAGCAGTAGAGTTCCTTGTAAATACTTTTGAATAAATTGTATCTATAAAAATATGTAACAATAGGTACCTGATATGAATGATTTGTATTCTGGTTCCTTTGTTTGTTTTAAGCTATAATCTGTATTTGCTGCCTTGTCTGATTTTATTGCATTGTGATATAATTACACCATGATCAGGTCAAGGTTGACATATCTCCATAAGTCCATGTACCCTGCTAATAAGTGATAAAATAAACAAAAAAGCAGATTAGAGATTACTAGTAAGAAAAATATAGAATCAGCGGGGTATACACAGATGCCAAGATTACTAATAGTGTCAGAAATGACAGGCACTAGTGTGATGCATGCGGGATGGAAAGTAAGTAGTCATGTAAGCTACAAAGACAGAAGTGCTATGGAGAATAACAGGATATGATGTATAACCTTTTGTGCATCAGTATATGAAAATAATGGGAAGAAAAGGAGTGTTATGATATACCTTATGAAATATTATAGCAATAACCCACGCCTGGGTGTGGGTAATGTGGGATTTACCCACTGTTGGCGTGGTTTGGTCCTGAGGGTGAAGCCCGAGGGACCAAACAAAGACAACCGTGGGTAAATCCCGCATTACCCACGCCCAGAAGTGGGTTATTGCTATTATACTATGACATTATTTAAGAAAATAAATAATTACTTTTCTTAAATAATGGCATTGTATAATGCCTCTTTGCTGCCCTTCGCAGCTGTCTGGTATCATGGCAGTTCTGATGTACTGCATGCCTATGCAGTACATCAGAGTTGTGGCCAGCAACGGAGAAAGCAAGATCTCCATTGCTTTTTACTGTTTCGCTATGTTAAATGGGTTTAACATAGCGAGACAGCTTTAAAAACAGAGCTTATTTTAAAGCTGTCTCGCTATGTTAAACCCATTTAACATAGCGAAACAGTAAAAAGCAACGGAGATCTTGCTTTCTCCGTTGCTTTTTTTTTTTTAAACCTGTCTCGCTATGTTAAATGGGTTTAACATAGCGAGACAGCTTTAAAATAAGCAACAAAGATCTCCGTTGCTTATTTTAAACCCATGTCACTATGTTAAACTCTTTTAACATAGCGAGACAGTGTTTTAAAAGAGACTTATACTAATGGAAAAAGTCCGGACGACTGGACCTTTTTCCATTAGTATAAGTCGATTTACAACGTGCACGCTGGCCAATCAGCGTGCACGTTTTGGAATATTAATGGGGGGTCATGGTATAATTTAGGGTATAGACAGCAGAGATGATCATTACAAGTTCAACAGCATCATCAAATGCAGTATTCTACCCCGTCTCAAACAGCTCAGTATGTATTATTGAAAACTCTCTCAGTGAAAATGTAAAAAGAAGGTGGCATCCAATCAGTGTCAACTACAATACAGTAATGCATCTGAAAAGACTATCCCCTGGATTTACAAATCTTCCGTGCAGGACTACCTTAGTCCTACATGGAAGCAGCCATATAGGAGCAGGACTGCAGTGCACCATGCATATTAATGAGGCACGCTGCCTGAGCTCCTAAACTTACACTGAGCGTGTAAGAGTGCAGGGGGCGTGTCTCAGAGCAGAGCTCTCAGAATATATACGCCCCCGCAATGAAGAACAGCAGAAAGGGCTAAAAAATGAGCGAGACCGCTCATAAGTGTCCCCATAACCCCACCAACATTCCCCCTCATGTACAACAGCAAGTAATTACAAATAAAATGAACCTTTTGTTTTTATTTTAAAATCCAATTAAAGCTGACCATAGGTGTGCGGGTGTGCCCATCGCTTAGCTATGGTTAATGCAGCTTAAATGGCTGAAGAGGATAACAAGGAAGATATATGCAAATGAAACAGCATAGCAATAGTGTAGTGGGCAGAGCATTTGCCGTATGAGCAGGCATTCCTGGTTCGAGTCCCACTGCAGCACATATGAGCAGGCATTCCTGGTTCGAGTCCCACTGCAGCACATTCCATTTTCCATGGCAAAGCACATTATGACCAATATTTTTGTTACATCACCCGCTAAATAACATATATTTGTGAAGTGGAGTACTGCATTAAATGTACATGTGAGGTGTCAATGTCATAATGAATAAAGCACTAGTAAGCAAGTTTAAGCACCAATAAGCAGTAGTAAGCATATGTAAGCACTAGTAAGTGGGTTTAAACCCGTTTGTGCGGGGGCAAGCAATGTGCACACAGGTTAAGCAATTTAGAAGCTAACCCTGTGTAAGCATCATTTACTGGAGGTTAGCAGTGCTTACTCTAGCGCAAACCCATGCAAACCTGCTTACAACTGCTCAAAAGTGCCTTAATCACTCTGTATCCATTGGCCCTTGTTCTGCCCAGCAACAAAATAAACAGCCTTGCAGGTCTTAAACCCAGGACTCTATACACTATAGTCACAGTAGGTAACAACCAAGCCATCACAACAGTACAGAAGAATGAGGTAATAGCAAACAAGTCCTCACTATAGTAAAATCAAACTGAACCTGTGAAAGAAATCTGTATACAATCATATGTTCCATAACGCACTACATAACATAAATATGTGAACTGGAGTACAGCAGTAATCCCAGAAGTGAGGTGTAATTGTAATAGAGTGTTGAAGTCCCCAATAAAACACAAGGGCCCCATACAGTGTACATACACATGAATCATGGATACCAGGCATACATATAAGATGTAATGAGTAAAAAATCAATGCCAAAAAGAAAATATAATGCAAAGACTAATGTAAGCAATGCTGAGCATAGCACAGGCCAGCTTAGGAGGTGTAAGCAATGTGTAGGCCAGCTAACTCAATGTGCCCAGTGTTATATCTGTTTAAACAATGCCAACCTTAGGTAAGCAGGTTTGCCCATAGCTTAGTCTTTTCAAAACCGGCCAATCATGAAAAAGTGTGGGAAATCGGTTCTACTTAAACCCAACAGGCGGGAATACATCTCATAACCGGTTGTAGCTTCAATTGCAGGCACCACATCAGGAAGGGGAGAGGGTGTGCACTTTCGGGCGCAGCGCTTATGCATCCAGGAGTCCAGAGTCATGGCAGGACTCCTTGTCAAAATCCATGAGCAGAGACTGCTGCAAGGCCAGTACCAGGGTTCCCAATATAAGGTGGAAGGAAGCCTGGGACCATCTCGCCTGTGACCTCAGCAGTGCCACTGGCATACCCCAAACTGATGAGCAGGTCAGGCATCACTATGCCAACCTGAAGTGGCATAAAGGGGGCGTCTTGGAGCAGTGGATCCAAGAGGCTAGAATGGCAGGGGATGTCCCAGCTGTGTGTAAGTATCACCCCACTATGTGTGTAATAATTGCCAGCTCATGTATATCATGGATAGGTATAGCTAAATATTCCTCTTATGTCCTCCACAACTGCAGTTGAGTGGGCCACGAACCAGGAGGTGCATGGAAGTCCCCTGGAGAGGTTGCGACACGAGGCAGGTCAGTGATACTCTTTCATGTACTGTCATAGGAAATAAATCTAAAAGTATTAGTAAACTAATTGCCTGTATAAAACCTGTATGATTAAGACAAGTACTGCATATACTGGAGAATATGGCAGTAAGAGACACATATAGTATGTATGTAAATAAAAGCACAATAGCCTGACAATAAACGTCTAACTGCTGGCTTGCATGTGTATACTCTGGTATCACATGGTAATGCAGATTTGCATTCACGTAATAGTACTGTTGTATGAAGCACTGTTACCCACACATGCACCATAAATAGAAAGTGTAGGAATGCCTGTATATGAGTAGTGTAATCCCTAGAGGCCATTTAGTACAACTGAGAGACACATAGAAAGAATACAGGGAAAAGGCAGACAACAAAACGCAAATAGCACATGCAACTGAGATGTGAACTGTTGTATTTTTAGCGCACACAGCCATGGTTCAAAACCTGCCAGTGGTAGTAGTCTGCATACAGAATCATACCCCATAACTGTACAGATATTTCCAGAATGTCCAGTAAAGTGACCCATATCTGTTGCCTGTCAACCTGTCCTCCTGGGAAATCAGGGAGATGATCCCAGATGTATATGCAGCAAACAGGAAATACAACTGATTGACACACATCTATGAGAACAAAGCTGGCACACTAGGAACTCCCTAAAACCTTATGAGACTAAGAAGCCATGTATGTCCCATTTACACCCCACATCTTGTCAGACTGTGACCAGAGTGTGTACAGTAACACCAGAGTGTGTACAGTAATAGTGTGAGATGTATGTGCACAATACTAATGTGTAATCTGGAACTTTGTGTGGCAACATTCAGGTAGTGCTAACAAACATTGCTCACATAGGTACTTTGGATACGAACACTGTTCTGAGAAATAAAAATTATAACCTGTACTGGTACTGTTTACTCTGGTATTGTAAGGAATTGTGAGTGTTGAAGTTAATCTGAATAATAAAGTATCACTGATCACTGTCACCCACACAGTGCTATATAACTGTGTAGGAAAGCATGTATATATGTGTGTCAAATCACTAAAGGTTGAAGAGGGCAATATTCTAGATATCTCCTGGTACACCTGCATGTGGTCAACACATGGCGAGAGTCTGTGCAGAAAGAAATGGATAGCTATGCGCACAACATCAACCTGGAATCTGGGAGTATGTGTAGAAACAGTCAGTTAGTGTTAACATACATTCCCTCCACAGGTATAACAGGTAAGAGGTGTATACTGCAGGTAAAACCAGTTCATGTATAACGATGATGACAGCCATATCACAGTCTAAACTAAGGCTATAAGGTAGTGTAGTAAGACATGTAAGGTACAGATGACAGCACTGGCTAGGAAAGTAATGTGGACTACAGGAATATACTAGTTGTTAATTGACATCTCCCCCCCCACCATATCTCCAACAATAAACAACATACCCACCCCAACCAGTATGCACTGAATCCAATGTTCTGATAATCCATATTGTTTGATAAATATTTTAATTGTTCCCATGCATGTGCTATATTGAATTATTCCAAAATTGGTGGCATGGGGCCATCAATGTACCTGCATGCTGTACTTAATACCACTGTGGTCCCATATATGTATTCTGTTTGCTATGCAACTGTTCCATATCTGGTGTCTGGGTTAATGGGAATATATATGCATGCTGTTATACCTAACCCTGGAATGTGTTGACTATTACTAACCCACATATGATGATAAACTCTAAACACTATAGCACATTTGGGAAGGCTGGTCTCAGCGGACCCACCTGTCCCACCTCAGCTGGCCATGGCACCGAGCACCAACATGTCTGGGGCCCAACCCGGGACCTCCCTATCATTTGGTCCTGCACCACCTTCAGGTGGAACTGTCTCAGGGGATGGGGCTCACCCCCCCCTGGGGGTGGGTGTGGACAGGAACCTGTCACCCATCACCAGGTCTGGGTCATGGTGCATAGTGAGCTCAACCAGCAGCTTGGTGATCTGCTACGCCAGCTCGAGGGCCATGTGTCATGATTAGAGGGTCAGGCTGGTTCTGCGACTCAGCCCCCAGCACAGCCACCTTCAGGGCTGTGAAGGTGCAGTGGTGAATGCCCATGGGTGGGGACCTCAGTCACACTGTTTCCACTAGGGGGGTCATGGACTTCCAATTTCCCAACACTCCCCCCCATCAAGGTGTTTACCCCCCACATGTGTCACATACCACCCCTGCATGCGTCTTGTTTGTCTTGACTGTTAACCTACCCAACCTACCTCCCCAAATATACCTGCTATCCCTCCCCAACATCCCATAATCACCTGAAAAACAAAAGAAAAAAAGGGCAATCTGTTCCCCCCAAAAAATCTCGCACCATACATAGCTGTCCACTGGACACATGTAATCAGGTCTCATTGGCATCACAACTTATTGTTGTTGTCCTCACCCCTCTCCCAGGGGTTTGAGTGTCTAAATCTACCTCCAAATTCAGTGTATATGCACAGCTATTGCTGTAGAAGAAATGGGCAGCTATGGACCTTCAATGCACCCTTCCTGCACATCCCTAGCTATTTTCCCCACTGTTTTTCCCTGTTATGCCCCTTTTTCACCATTTTCCTATCAACCCTTTTTCTTTTCTTTAAAAAAATTAGTGTGTGGGTAAGCAGAAATAAGCACTTTTAAGCAGCAGTAAGCGGGTTTAAGCCTGTTTGCTCAGGGGTAAGCAATGCCTACACAGGTTAAGCAATTTAGAAGCTAACTAAGTATAAGAAACTGTAACCGGATGTTAGCAGTGCTTTTCTCCATGCACACCCATGCAAACCTGCTTATACCTGTTCAAAAGTGCCTTATCACTCTGTATCCAACTGCCCTTGTTCTGCCCAGCAACAAAATAAACAACCTTTGCAAGGCTCGAACCCAGAACCCTGCACAACATAGCCAAAGTGATTTACCACTAAGCCATATCAGATATACATAAACCTGCTGTTTATACAAACACATTCAACAGTATAGGGAATGTATTCCAACATGTAGATGTGTGTGTGTGTGTGTGTGTGTGTGTGTGTGTGTGTGTGTGTGTGTGTGTGTGTGTGTGTGTGTGTGTATATATATATTATATATATATGTATATGTATATATATATATATATATATATATATATATATATATATATATTTATTAACATCTAAACAGATACACCATATCTATATATGTGTGCATATATATATATATATATATATATATATATATATATATATATATATATATGTATATGGGTCTACTACCGTAGATCGAAATTACACTATTTCGAATACGATAGTGCCCCACTGTAATTGCACTTCAACGAAAGTGCACTTTCGCGAAAGTCACTAAGTCGAATGGGACATTTCCTGCACTGTGGTGCGGTAGTGACGGACCCTAGAGTTAGGGCTTGGTTAAGGATAATGGATAGCTAGTAGGGCTATCCACTATCCTTAACCCAAGCCCTAACCCTAAGGTCCATCACTACTGCACCACAGTACAGGAAATAGGTCCATATCTACTGCACAGTGGAGGAAATACAATTTCCTGCACTGTGGTGCGGTAGTTACGGACCTTAAGGTAAGGGCTTGGGTTAATGATAGTGGATAGCCCTACTAGCTATTGACTATCCATTACCCAAGCCCTAACCCTTTGTTCATTCTAGTGACTTTCACGAAAGTGCACTTTCGTTGAAGTGCACTTTCGCATTATGGGACACTACTATCATATTTCGAAATAGTGTAATTACGATCTACGGTAGTAGACCCATATAAACATATATACATACAAATCCATACATCTATAGATATATATGTCTACATCTATATGTCTATATATATATATATATATATATATATGTATATATGTATATATATATATATATATATATATATATATATATATATATATATATATATATATATATACAGCAAGTTATATATATGTAAGCAGATATATATATATCTATATAGGTATTTATGGACATACATCTGTAGATAACAATGGGAACATAAAAACATATATGTCCACATGCACCGTTATTGGGGTTGAGAGGTCCCAATCAACATACGTCTTGTACGAATAGGTATACCCCCCCACAGCCAAACACGTCTGCCCTGCAATACACTACCAACTGTTGCAGATCCCATAACCAGGCACTATCATTACATGGGCACAAGATGTTTACAGTACTCCATCCCACCTGTATGATGCCAGGCTGGTAGCAGTAACATAGCATGCAGTACAGTCTGCCTCCCATAGGGAATGTACAATGTGGAAGCTATCAACATCCCTAGGATACATATACACAGACACATATATGCAAATACAGATATACATGTATATGTATACATATATATAGATATATATGTAACTACACATACACATGCAGAGATATGTATAGTAAGATACATATGTAGAAGGCGCACAATATGGAACAGCCACTATGCCTACAGTTACCACCTTAACAACTGGACACTGTATGAGCCACCCATACAAATGACACTCGTTGCCTGCAACATATACCCACAGAGAGGTCAAAGGATATAACACCACACAGAGGTTTGCATAAATGGGGAAGCTTTATTTGTATACTATTAAAGTTGTATATACCATGTCACATAGCTGTTTAGGCACTGTCATCCATATGAATGGAGTAATGCAATGGTGAAAAAGTTATACTAATACAGTAGTCCGGAAAGGTTTACTAATGTTGCTGTCCAGGCCGAGGCCTTCAAGTAGTACAATAGTGAAGACAGACTGGGCCACAAGATGCCAAACAATCAACAGTAATTAATGCAGATGTATAGTTCAGCAGCCTGTATCTACACTCTGTGCACAGTCCCTAGGGGGTAAAAAACTCAGTTGACACAATTGGATGTAACTGTTACATAACAAGACATAACTGGCACCATCACAATCACACTGACAGACAGAACAGTCAGTATGGCAGGAGGAGGTAGGCCTTCATTTACCCAAGGTGGATTGTATGGTAATGTACATCCAGATACCTTAATGCAGTGTAGACATGGTGTGTGTGGGTGGTTACATCTACTTTTATCATGTGTGCCATTGGCTACTGACAGACATTCTAAGGACATCATAGGACAGTACCACTGCTAGCATGTAATGCTTATGTGGACTACAGCAGAGAGATTCGCCAATATATGTGGACAGTCTGACACCCTCCTGACAGTCCAGAGGTATACACAGTACCCCTTAGTGCAAACATGTGGACCAACCCTGACAATGTGGATGTTAACAGCTGTGTAGATGGGTATAACGCGTAAGTACTGGTACACATTTGCCCCCATAGGTTACGAAAACACACACCCCTGTCTGTCCTGACACATGATAACCGCTGATACGGAGGTGCCATGGCCACATACTAGCCACTAGATATTGACATACATCTGAACAGCATCACACTGCTCTGTCTGACATACACGACTGTTATGGTGGCCCAGCAGCACTACATCTGGCAAGTATCTGGACATGACATCTCACTGGGTAAGTACACTTAGCTGCTATGCATGTAACAACGCACTGTGCAGGCTACAAGCAGACTGGCTCAACACTGGCCTACACGTCCTATGGGGGAATGCACATGTACCAGCATGTATAGCAGGATCTACAGGTATGCCACAGCACAGAGTGTGATACACCTGTGTGAAAGTGCATAACCACAACCAATGTGAACACAGCCATAGCAACATATGGTAAGCTAGCATAATATTACAGTATACGGACTATCTGTGCAACACCATCCTCATATGTGTCACTCACACACTAACCCTACATATACTGAGCCACTCCACAGTGTTGTCCAAAGCCTGACTGTGGTATGGGACATGTGTGTGTATATGGTCCTACAAACGTGTAAGCCGATAGGGTAACATACAGTGAAGCAGCATGCAACATCAGATAGAACAGGACTATGAACAATGATATCTACCACAGTCTGTACACAGGCCAAAGTATATATGAACAATACACACTGTGTTGACAATCACCATGAGTACAAAGACCTCAATACTGTACACACAACCACCTAATGTCCATGTTATGTCATAAATTGTAACCCCTACTACACATAACATGTGTAGCAGTCTGATATCGCACTTGCTTGTTATCAGATATGATGACACTAATTATGGTGTGCAGCACATATGCACATCTTGCTGCATGACATATATACAAAGGATGACAGAGTTGTGGCTGGAGGCACATACACAGGGCCAATATTGACATGTTGCTGTGATTCCCTTATACATTTACTGTTGTATTAGGGTTTGTTGCAACATATGTCCTATGCGGGATATGAATTCAGTAACTCTCACAGCTGTCAACATCTACAGACTGCAATCCTCACACTGCCTGCTGCAGTTCACAGACAGGTGCTCTGTTGGTAACACATGAAACAAAAGGCACCACACACTGTCCAGTCTGCAGAAGACCCTACAGATCGGGGTTTCCTCATAAACATAGCACTGACATGGCAGCTGTTAAAACATGTAGGACAGCCATATCCACACACACCCTGTTACACCAGCTTTACTCCAAATGCAGTATAGCAGCACTTTCAGTCTGTAGTCAGGTCAGGCACATCACCCTCCTGTGTGTTGCCCTGTTTATACAGTGTATGTTGTTAGAGGTAGATCCCCAGTCCATCTGAGATGCTGTTTGCCAAACAACGGATTGAGTTCCTGCTCACAGTGAATGTAAAGGCCCAACACCAACATGATGTTCCTAGATATTGGAGTGTGTTTCCATGTAGTTGGCTATGGGAATGTTCCTCTAGCTGTTCTACATGCAATCAGCTAGAGGAGGGCTGCAATTCGTGCAGAGGCCATCAGCTGATCATGAGCAACACGTAAAATACACATGCTGCTGCCTAAGCACAGCAGGTGTAAGTCACCACATCCACCAGACAGGGAGCAAGAGAGGCAGACAGAGGCAAAGAATAGTCAGGGTGGGGTGGGAGAGTAAAACATAAGCATGTTTGTGTCACACACCTACCAGCACCGGGTATCAAAACTCTAATGACTATGTAGTGCTATCAAATGTTTATGCAGTAATTGGATGCACCACATAGGTTACGTGTTGAGGAGCCCTCAAAATGTATATTTGATGATGAGTGACATTTGCAACAAGGATATGGTAGCTATATGGTAGGTGTAGTACACATGCCTTTCCACATGAACAGGTGCCAGAGTCAACACAACCACACTCTCACAGGGACGCACACACATTGACACACTTGGCAGGGCCAATACAAATAATCACTAGCGGATTGCCACACCACATTACAGTGCAGGTATCACATGCACCACAGGGGTCATATGGAGGTTATATGGGCAAAGGGTATGTGGAGGTGTTTGACATCAGATAGCATGCTTCAGTATGCCAATGAGGGTTGTAGTGAGTGAGAATGTGGTCATATGCATCATACAACACACACAGACACAGGGTGCCAGTACTGACATGCATGGGTGCAGTGCTGCATGAGTGTGTCGTGTTTGACTGTGCCAGACGGCTCTACAAGGCTAGATGATGGTTATACCTTGGCATCAGGCCACATGACAATGGTCTTCATTATGGCTCATGGGTGTAGTGTCTGGATCTGACCACACAGGTGGGTATTGTATTCACCATCCAGTCACCTGGGTGACTATTGCATGTGGCCAATGCTGTGCATTGCTTGCCATGTATGTGTTCCTTAGTCCATGACATGGGTGGTGTCTGGGATGTGCACACCTTCCACATGCATGTACAATGACATGTGGAAATGTACCTGGGGTGTCTGGCCCATGTTGTGTACACAGATTGTTATCATCAGGTGTGCCAGTCCTGGCCTCATGTGACATGAACTGTTAATGGATGGTAGGTTGACCTAGTACTTACATTAATAGCATGATACCAGTATTCCCTGGTGTCAGTGGCATCTGTCCACACAGGGCATGTTTTCAGGCATGATATGTCATTTGTGGGTCACATTTGAAAGGACCACAGGTATTGCAGGTGTCCAGTGGGGAACATGGGGAAGGTGCACTGTTGGCATGTATGTGTCTATTGGACTGATGGTGAGGGTGCCAAGCCCACTGTAGCCCACAGCAATCACACCATGGTTACTATCAGTGGGCAATATGTAGGGTACTAACAACATAGTGGCTGTTGCCTAGGCAAGTGTGTGTATGTATGAAACATGGCTTGAGAGTGTTATCTGAGTAATACTAGGGTTGCTCACTTTGCTCACCTGGCCTTGATGTCAAATGTAGGGGTATGGATATGCACCCCAGCCTCACAGCTATTACACATCTGTTATCCCTGTATGGTGGACACTGTGATATATACTAGGGCCACCATATAAAAGATTTGCTAAACCTGCTTCCCACTGACTCCAGTTGTTACACACTCACAACCACTGCCACACAGGATACGAATGACAAACACATGTACACACACACACACACACACACACACACACACACACACACACACACCCACACACACACACACACATATATGTCTGGGATTAAAACTCCTACCTAACTATTTTATTACACTGCATCACTATGCAGTTAGAGGATGCACCATGGAGATTACTGGAGTGCTCCTTCCCCAAAGGTGTATTTCACAGTGGATGACCTCAGCATGCTTGTCATAATAGGGTTATGGGGAGGCCAGTTTGTGTGCATGGGCCATAACCCATTAATCTAGAGGTTGACACAACATGTGGGCACACACAGGGCCATGTTCCACATGTACGTGTATACAACTGCTAGATGACTACTTCCTTGTACAGTCATGTTGCACAGCTAGCACTTGCACCACATAGTCAGTACTGCTGACAGATACCATTGTCTAGTATCTACAGTGAGTGAAATCTGAACCTCATGTGGTTGCAGTCATTTGGCTGTATGCTGGGTGGGACAGACCTGGATGGCTCCTTGTCACAGTCACTCTCTTCCACACATATATGTATGTCTACTTTTGGCTTATTATAGTGTGCTTTCCTTGAATATATGTCTGTATTCCTATCCACTGTGTGCAAAGCATGAGTGGTGCATACTGGGGAGTGTCTGCACTAACATCTGCAACTGCCAGATATGTCTGGTCTGCTGTTGTTTGCAGACATGGGCTTCATGTGTGTAAGTGTGTGAGCATGCCCAGTATGACCTTTCATTATGTTGTTGTCTGACATTGCCTTCATTTCTCTAAGTGTGTGAGCATGCCTAGTATGCCCTTCTGTACTGCATGTGCGGATTGATTCCAGGTAGTTTGTACTCCAGTGCAGACCTTTGTTTTCCACACTTACAGGTACTAAACTGTTTCTGCAGGGTATCCGTCGATCATTTGGAAATATGGGGACAAAGTGTGCAGGGGATAGTGTGTACTTTAGGTGATTGTGTCTGTGCTGCATCAGCTACATGGTACTGCTGTTAGCAGAGATATTCAGACATGTACTGTTATACACTATGATGTTTTCTGTCCTCACATACTGTCAGGTCGGCATTCCTGCTCACAGTGATGTCTTGGGGACAAGGGTGACTGCAGCTGTGTGCAGTATTGTAGGCAGATGCCTATATATTCATGGTAAGTGATGCCATCCTGGAGGGGGTGCTGCAGACATTTGCTGCTGGGTCTGTGTATCCAGTTCAGCACATTGGTACAGTGCTGGCAGAGGGATCCCATACATGTACATCCAGCAACATGACAGTATAGCCTCATATTGCTATGGCAATACCTCACAGCTGTACAGATTTGCACAGGTTACCCAGAGGCAGGGGCCATAAGTCAGGTCATTACCCCTATTGTGGTGTACAGGCAGGTATGTAAGCACCCATTTATGTGTTTACAGCCAGGGATAGTGTGTGCACACAGCTTTGTGTCAGACCTTGCACATTCCATGCTGGCCATGCTCCCCCCACTCCTCTGTTATTCTATCCTCTTCCTTACATAATGCATACATTCTCTGATTCTTTCCCTATGGTTATCACCCCATTATGGCTGTGTGTTGGTGTTGGTCAACAGTTCATGCAGTGGGACATGGTGGACATGTCACTGTGGTTTGTCCACATTGCCTTGCATATGGTGTGTGTGGAGTGAGTTGTGTTGTTAATTGGGTGTCCATGACATAACATGCATTGGCAGTATGTGTGAAACACAGGCCCTTGGCAGAGGCCTGTGGGCCATTGGCTGTTGATGCGGGCCAGATGTGGCAAGCTGTTGCATTCTGTCTGTCCTACAGTCTCAGACCTCTTAGTATATTCCCCTGGGGTGACAGGGTAGGTGTGCTAGGTGTTCATGCCAATATATTCTATCAATTCTGATTGGTGGTGTGGATGCTGGCAGGGTGCTACCTACAGCTGGTGACACACCTGCATGGGACACCTGCACTGCATGCTGCATTCTTTTGCTATTGCCATATACAGCTGGGGTCATATTTTACCCATTCCCCACAGCAGGGGTACAACCAGGGAGGTACCTGTGGGTGGTGTTTGTGTGAGCTGGGTGCATGTATGCTATGGACACTACACACAGATATGCATTGGGCATTCCAGTTATGCTTGCATGTGCAGATGCATCAGCTGCTTCCCACTACCTCAGTACTGCCTCCTTTGTGATCTGCGAGTGTTTGGGCAAACAACAACAGTATCCCCTACCACAGGACCAGATAATGTGATGCATACCTATTTGTACTATTCCAAGGGTATGCCCATTTCACAGTGACACAATATATACTGTATGTCTTTCTCTGTGTACAGCTTGTATATCTAGTGCAACGGCCATGCCATGTCAGTCTTTCAGATTGTGACACATATTACCACCATACATTTGCAATGGCTTACTGCTAGCTTGTGTTATACTGGTGGGTATTGTGTTTGGCACTGCAGCTGTGAGGACTTGTCCCTGTCATCAGTGTTAGTGGGCAATGGCCACCAGGTCTTACCTCAACATGCATACATACCAACCACTCTCACACAATATGAAACACACACCAGCCTAACACATGCACGCCTGCATATTGTGCAGATGCTCCCTTCTATCCTGTAACCTTGGTCACCTCTGTGCACCTGTGCTCCACTGGTATTATACCTACACATACATGTTCCTATATTTCTACATAGGGCTGTGGGGGGGCACACCTGACTGTTACGACGTGTAAACATCGGATTGGGGGGCACACTAGACCATTACTACATACATACATAGGGTTGGGGGGAGCACACCTGACTATTTCTACATTCCTACACAGGATTGGGGGGCACACCTGACTATTTCTACATTTCTACGCAGGATTGGGGAGGCACACCAGACCATTACTACATAAATAGGTAGGGTTGGTGAGAGCACACCTGACTGTTTCTACATTTCTACACAGGATGGGGGGGGCACACCTGACTATTTCTATATTTCTTCACAGGATTGGGGGGGCATACCTGACTGTTACTACATTTATACACAAGATTGGGGGGCACACCTGACTGTTACTACATTTCTACACAGGATTGGGGGGACACCTGACTGTTATTACATTTCTACGTAGGATGAGGAAGACAAACCTGACACTTGTATACATTTGCTATGACTGTACTGGTATGTCAGTTACTCCATTTCATTCTGTATTCTAACCTATCATGCTGACTAGAGGCATATCAGTGTACTACAGGTCTTAGCTTTGATTGACCTACATATTAGTTTCTGACTTTCTACCCTTCAGTACTAACATCCCACTGCCTGACCTGCTGTAATATGTCTGTGTAGGCCTGGGGGGGAGGTTGCCCATAAACATCATTCAGAGGGCATAGCACAGCCTTTGTTTGCATTTGTCTACACCTGTCCTGCTGGCTGTGACTGTTGTTGGATATGTGAACCTTCCTGACTGGCATGTGTGAGTCACTTACCTTGCGGGTGTCCCAGTATTGAGGGTGGCGCTGCAGAGCTGTCTATGTTGAATGCACATAGTACACTCCCTACACATGGGTGAGCACAGGTAATGTCATGTTTGGCATCCCTTTTACTGTAAGTGAGAGTAAGATAGAGGTGTTATTCCCTGGGTCCCTCCTGTGTCAGTGTATGTGCTATGTGTTGCCTCTTTGACAAGGCCAGGGCATAATGGGCACACCTCCTTCTGCCTACTGGGCAGCCTCATTTTGTTCTTCCTCCGAATCACTCTGTTCCTGTGCAGGCCTTGGCAATGGTGGAGGGCTGTGTGGCCCTGCCCCATGCTGTTCCTGCTGCAGCTGTTTCGCAGGATCATATTGTGTAGCATGGCACATACGATGACAATTTGGGTACATGCAGCTGGTGAGTACTGCAAGGCTCTGCCGGATGTGTCCAGGCACCGTAACTGTGACTTAAGCATGCTCTATTATAATCTTGGTCTGTGCGTGTGCCTCACTATGGAGTTCTTGTTCGAGTGTGTGTGCATTTCTGATTGGTGTCATCAGCCATGGCTCCAGTACATATCCAGCATCCCCTACTAGGTGACTGTGAGGGATGTCCCCACTGTCAAATCTCTGGTACAGCTGCATCAGATGCCAGATGTGGGAATCGTGATAGCTTCCAGGGCAGCCAGCGCACACATTCATTATTGTGCCCTGGGCATCGCGCATGACCTGGCAGTTGATGTAGGAGTAGCCCTTGCGGTTGATGTAGACCCTACCTAGCTCACCGGGTGGTGCTTTGATGCATATGTGCGTGCAGTCTATAGCACCCACTACCTCAGGGTATTCTGCTATTTGGTGGAACAGTTGCATATTGCTGGCCAGCGCCTCATGGGTGTTGGGAAATATACATGCACACCGACATGTGCTGACATGGCATCCAGGAACTGGTGTAGTACCCTGGATGCTGATGCCTGTGAGATCCTCATCATATCCCCAGTTGGCCTTTGGCTGGTACCTGTAGCTAGTGTTCTTAGGCCTCACATACCTTGGTATCCACTGGGATGGGTTCCCCTCTGTTAAATCTGTGTGTCAGGCAAGGCCGGCACAACTCAACAATTTGATGTAGGAGGTCCCTGTCCACCCTATATCGCTCTACTATCTCCAGCTCATGTAGCCCCTGGTAGGTTACCATGGGTCTGTACACTCTTCTCCGTCTCCTCATTGTGGGTTAGTCGGCAGCGTTCACATTCTCACCACCCTCAGCCTCTTCCATAAGTTGTTGTATGATAGCTATTGCAGCCCCTATCATTTTGTTGTTTTGTCTGTTAAGACTTCCCTGATTGTATACACCGGTGGTGTAGAGTATGGGAAAAATCAGAGTGGAAGCTGTTTGCATAGTTTATAGTTGTGTTCTGGCCTGGGCTGGTCTGCTGCCTGTGTAATTAGCTGATTCTGATACATTTCACCGGCCAGCTATGCTAGTTCTCCTTGATTAACGTCCTACTACTGTTTTCCCTTCCCATTGCCTTCCTGTTTAAGCCCAGGGGCGTGCCGCACAAACACAGTGCTCAAATGTGCACAGAGCTAATATTTCTTGGTTTACCTTTTTTTTCTTTTAAAATCCGGTGCATGGCACACACACCCACTTAGGCAATATAAAGAGTACTAGGCAGACTCAGACAAACCCCCTTGCTTAACTGTGCTTAGCTAGGAGCAAACCTGAGCCACAGGGTCTCCAATCCGCTTAACAGTATGCCTGACACACACCTCCTATGATGTCAGCTATCTCCTAGGCTTGCACCAAGCTATTTCTGCTTCTACACTGCTGGAACCTGACTAGCATGCTGGGGAAAACTGGGATTCACCATCATTCCCCTCATTTGCATAGGATTGCCTGCTAATGCATAGTTACATGTCTCACACTGAGACTCCCACCTTAGCAACCACTACTCACTGGCCATGTTGTTTTCTGCCTGCCATTGACTTTAATGGCAGAATAGTGATTTTAGTTAGAATGCTTATTTTAGGTTTATTTTCTTATTTTCCCCCGATTCCGTTTGCACGCTGGTGCCCTACACTTAAACGGCCGTGATTGGCTAAAAAAAATAAAAGTTGATTTTTTTTTAAATTTTTTAAGCTGTTTCCAATGCCAATAGCCTTATACTTGGTAATCGGCATGCCTCTTGACTGATATGCACCCTTTATTTGGAGCTGTCACGGCTCCATTTTGGAATTTGCAGCAATATACTCGGTTACTAGCCAAATACATTTCTGCAGATTACACTAGTCCTGCACGTCCGGTTTCCAGCTTCCTGGATCACAAATTTACCTCATTTGCATGGATTTCTCCTGCAAATGGGGTAATTTGCATACAGGGGCTGAGTCCATGCAAGACTAGTGCAGGAGCACTCGTGTACCCCCGGGAAGCCCCATGCAGGCTATTCCTGGATCACACTGCAGACATATTGCCTGCTAGGGCTCCTGCACTAATCCTGCATACCGTGCAAAGCTTGCAGAATCCGGGGGTCTGTTTTTATTTTACACATATTCTCATTTTTTTAATTCAGTTCAGAAAATTAGCAAATCTGCCAATCTACAAAATATTGATGACAATCTTCATTTATATTCCAGAAGCTGTCACATTTCATGAGAGGTTTTCTTCCCACGAAACCTCATTTTTACAATTTTATTTTACATTTATTTTACATTTGTTAACCGGGCTAGTCCAACTGGATACAAGTCCATTTTCAGTGGAGGCCCGAGGAGAAAAGCTTCGCTATCTACTACATGGTCACAAAAACAGAACATACAAAAATAATAGTCTGATCATTCCTCCTTTCAGTTTCAACATACATTGATAGTAGTAACACTGTTAAGACATTATAGGAGTGTATTCAATGTAGTATATCAGAGATTGCAAACCCAATAAATGTTTTGGAGAACAATTTTCCACTGTACTTTTTCAGAACATGCAGCAGCTATATATGTATAAGTTCAAATGTTGTATGCATACACTTTGTTGAAAAAGAAAAAAATCAGTGAATGATTGTGGAATGAATTAAACTGGCCAACATTTGAGTTTCATAGTTTCATCAGATGTCAATTGAGAAATATGCAAACGTTATCACTTTGTGATTTTGCAATTTTTTAGAAGAATATATTGAACTGTAGTTGCAAGTTTATTAATCTGTCCCTGCTTTTAAGTTGCATAAGACTCCTATAGTGACCCTGTGAAAAGCAATCACTTAGAGTTTACTAAGCAAGTAGAGAATTGAAGATCCATCCCTTTCTTTCAAATCATATATACAATGTAAGCGCACCTAGGGATAGATTTGATTAACCAATCTGCTTAGTGCATATATTTGGGAGGTGGGAGAAATCTGGAGTACATTTTTTCACACTGAGCTTATCGAAGGAAGAACACTGAGGAAACTCGGAGCTATAATATATAACATTAAGTATCCTGTTTTTTGTTTATTTTGTTCTTTATTTCTTTGTTATTTATAGCACTTTGTGTACTGTGTATTTCTCTAGCTAGTTTCACTGTGAGCGAGGTATTAACTGGAAATTGTCCACTTTTATTAAGCATCTGTTGGGTTGTTTGTTTCTGATAACTTGCTGCAGTTCAACTCTTTTTTCTAGAGGCTCCTTTAGCTGTTTAAAACTTTCATTTAAAGGCTCACTGCTGCTTTTCAGCTGTGAGAAACATTTCTGCAGTTTGTTCTAAGTAGTGGGGATATTTGTAGCATTTCCATATTCAGGCTTGTATTTGGGCCTAGTGTTTGTGGAGGCTGTGTGTCTGAGCACATATTCAGGGACATCTTGGTTTAGCCAAAGCCATCAGGCATTTCAGTGAGAGAGAATTGTTTGAGGTCATTGGCTGACTGAGGTCACCTGGACTACAGCTTAGACAAAGCACCTCATTGGTTCTTTTGAGATTTCTTTCTTAAAAGCTGTCTCAGGTTTCAACTTTCTGTTACCTAAGAAGTTAATTTGTGAGTGTTCTGCCATTTCACACTAAGCTTATCGAAGGAAGGACACTGAGGAAACTCGGAGCTATAATATATAACATTAAGTATCCGTTTTTTTGTTTATTTTGTTCTTTATTTCTTTGTTATTTATAGCACTTTGTGTACTGTGTATTTCTCTAGCTAGTTTCACTGTGAGCGAGGTATTAACTGGAAATTGTCCACTTTTATTAAGCATCTGTTGGGTTGTTTGTTTCTGATAACTTGCTGCAGTTCAACTCTTTTTTCTAGAGGCTCCTTTAGCTGTTTAAAACTTTCATTTAAAGGCTCACTGCTGCTTTTCAGCTGTGAGAAACATTTCTGCAGTTTGTTCTAAGTAGTGGGGATATTTGTAGCATTTCCATATTCAGGCTTGTATTTGGGCCTAGTGTTTGTGGAGGCTGTGTGTCTGAGCACATATTCAGGGACATCTTGGTTTAGCCAAAGCCATCAGGCATTTCAGTGAGAGAGAATTGTTTGAGGTCATTGGCTGACTGAGGTCACCTGGACTACAGCTTAGACAAAGCACCTCATTGGTTCTTTTGAGATTTCTTTCTTAAAAGCTGTCTCAGGTTTCAACTTTCTGTTACCTAAGAAGTTAATTTGTGAGTGTTCTGCCATTTCACACTAAGCTTATCGAAGGAAGGACACTGAGGAAACTCGGAGCTATAATATATAACATTAAGTATCCGTTTTTTTGTTTATTTTGTTCTTTATTTCTTTGTTATTTATAGCACTTTGTGTACTGTGTATCTTTCTAGCTAGTTTCCCTGTGTGTGAGGTATTAACTGGAATTGTCCACTTTTATTAAGCATCTGTTGGGTTGTTTGTTTCTGATAACTTGTTGCAGTTAAACTCTTTTTTCTAGAGGCTCCTTTAGCTGTTTAAAACTTTCATTTAAAGGCTCACTGTTGCTTTTCAGCTGTGAGAAACATTTCTGCAGTTTGTTTCCCACCCTCCCTTCCTGTTGGTATAGTGTTTTTATAGTTGGTGGCTTTGCAGTTGCCCGACCCTAGTGTAAATTTGATCTGGGACCCTCCTCTCAGTCCAGTGTCATTACCTCATTTTACCCAGTACAGGGAGAACATTTGAGAAGGCCAATCAGCTTAGTTTCTGCTACTCCCTTCTCTCTTTCCACTTAAAAAAAAAATGTATCTGCTTTTACTGTATTTGTGTTTCATCCTACTTTGTTTTGCTTTTGCGTCATCTTAAAAGTACTCAATTGTATTTATTACTGCTTGGTGTAACTCATTCTAAGCCTTTTAGTTTAAGCACTTGGGCTTCAGACCAGTTGTTTTACATTAAGAAGGTTTGTGGTCTGCACTGTAGTGGCAGAACAGGTAGCTTACATCCTTCTAAGTTGGGAACTGCTGATTGAGGGCTCAGTGTCTGTTATTCTGAAAGTGTATTAATTCTGGTTTAAGCACTTGGGCTTCAGGCCAGTTGTTTTACATTAAGAGGGTTTGTGGTCTACACTCTTATGGGAGGAGAGGCTGGACTCTGCCCTTCTGAGCTGGGAATTTCTGGTTAAAGGCTTATAGTGCCTGCATATTTGAACTGCTTCTTACTGAAATTGGTACACCTTGTTTGCTGTAGCATAGACTAGATCCAGATCTGCTGAATCTAGCTTTGTTTGTATAACTTGAGCACTAATCCAGGCATTCTTTAAAGTATTCAATTGTATTTATTACTGCTTGGTAGTAACTTGATTAAAGTGTAGCTATCATTCTAAGTCTTTTGGATTAAGCACTTGGGCTTCAGACCAGTTGTTTTAGATTAGGAAGGTTTGTGGCCTGCACTGTGGTGGCAGGACAGGTAGCTTACATCCTTCTAAGTTGGGAACTGCTGATCGAGGGCTCAGTGTCTGTTATTCTAAAAGTGTATTAGTTCTGGTTTAAGCACTTGGGCTTCAGGCCAGTTATTTTACATTACGAAGGTTCATGGTCTGCACTCTTGTGGGAGGAGAGGCTGGACTCTGCCCTTCTGAGCTGGGAATTTCTGGTTAAAGGCTAATAGTGCCTGCATATTTGAACTGTTTCTTACTGAAATTGGTACACCTTGTTTGCTGTAGCATAGACTAGATCCAGGCCTGCTGAATCTAGCTTTGTTTGTATGCTTGTTGTTTGTTTGCTTGTTATTTCCCTGAAACACTAATTCCACCTAAAACATGGCTTTTCAGCACTTCTGTGGATCCCTAGTGATATCTGCATTGCATTACTG
Source organism: Protopterus annectens (assembly GCF_019279795.1). Taxonomy (NCBI): domain Eukaryota; kingdom Metazoa; phylum Chordata; order Ceratodontiformes; family Protopteridae; genus Protopterus; species Protopterus annectens. Next base: position 270,170,166 of record NC_056744.1, on the reverse strand, counting down.
TACTTATCTCCTTGTTTCACTTGAAAGAAAGTTACTGTTTGTCGTTTTTGCATTTAAGTTACCTGGCACTTGCTCAGTAAGTCAGCACTGAAAAATTAAAAGCACTACACCCTCACAAACTCCCTTTGAGTACCTTGTTCCCCATTGGCCCTTTTTTTTCAATTATAAAGGAATTCCCAGTACTATTCTAGCATGTCCAAAGGTCAGTTGTCAATCTCCTCTGTGGTCCAGCTGGTGAATCTGGGAATCTTGAGGCAATGTTACAACTGTCTCATGTACACAGACAACCTTCTCCTCCTCCCAACAAATTCCAACACATGTGAAAGATGCAACTATATAGTCAAACTGGAGGCTAAGCTCTCTCAACTCAGTACTGGCGTAACCAGTCAGGAGGAGAAGGAAACCACACTCACTACAATTCTAGTCTCAAATAGACCTACCACGACAGCAAACCAAACACATAAACACACAAAAACATACTCGGAGGCTCTAAATAAAAATCTGCCTAAGCAGCAGAGACTTCCAAAGCAGACACCCAAGCAACCGCTACCCCAAAACAAAACATGTGCAACACATAGCTCACAAAGCCAGTGTGCCGAACAGTCACAGCCCTCAAGGCTAAACAACACACCTGATACGCTTGTAATAGGTGGCTCTATCGTCAGGCACACTGACGTTCCGCTCACCAGGCTGAACAAGGAGAAGGTCACAGTGAGCTGCCTGTCAGGCGCTAGGATCCGCCACATAACACACACACTCAGGTCACTACAAGGCAAGTACAAATATGACTCAGTCATTGTCCATGCTGGTGTGAATGACCTGAGACGAACCTCCCTGGACTACATGAAAAGAGACATAGAGGAGCTCTCTGAGCATGTAGCCCAGGCCGGTATGACCCTGAACTTGAGTAGCATCTTACGTTCACCAAGAATGATGCCACAATATGAAGACAAGATGATCAATTTCAACAATTGGCTTAAGTATTGGTGTCATTCAAAGGGAATCCAATGCCTGTCTGCCTGGGATGACATGCTCGACAAGCCAAGATACTTCGCTAGGGACGGCTTGCACCTGTCACCCCTAGGCTTTCGGATATTGGCAAAAGCTCTTGCTACCCCCATAGTGCCTTTTTTAGGCAAGGCTCAAAAGACAAACCCACCTGCTACAGACCACCCTCCCAAACCCAGGAACCCCACTCAGCCTTCCTGAGAACACACTGGAAAATATGAAGGTCTCTCCAAACACCATTATATTGGACGACTTCAACTACCCACACATAGACTGGGAGCATTACTCTAGCTCCAACACCCTAGCTCAAAGGTTCCTAGAATTTGTAAACTCAAATGCTATGGAAAAACTTGTTACCACTCCCACAAGAGGGGAAAACATACTGGACCTGATCATCACCAACATGGGGACTCTATGCTCCAGACCAGAAGTGTATCCCTCACTGGTAAGATCAGACCATAAACTAATCTCACTGGATATTCACATCCCGATCCCACCCCCTGCCCAGAAAACCACAGTGAAAAACTTCTCTAAAGCAAATTTCACACTCCTCAAAACCGAGGTGGAATCCTTCAAAGACCCCGGGCCTGTGGAAAATATGGCCCAGACCACAGAATCCTTTATAAATGCATTCTATGAACACCTTCAGGAATGCATGGATCATGCAATCCCAAATAAAACCAAGACCCAATCCTCCAATGGCAGACATCCAGTCTGGTGGACCCCAGCCATAAACAAACTATACAATAGAAGGATCTGTGCCTGACGTATAAAGCCATGTCCAACCCAGAATTAATGGACATGCTGCACATCAGAAAATCCAAATCCCATCGAGCTACGCGCTCGAGAGACTTGAACCTCAGCACTGAAATAAATAGGACATGCTGGAGGGACAGATTCATAACCCTTCACTCTGGAATAAAATCCCAGTCCAGGTTAGGCAGAGTCCCTCATTGACTCTCTTCAAGAGGAATCTTGATGAGTGGATGGGAGATCGTAAGTTTACCCCGGGTATCACTTCTGTGTCACTGTTAGACAGAAGCTCAAAAAAGGGTATAGCAAAATTAATTTAAAATGGGTGGCGAATGCCAAACACACTCTGGCTAGGCTTATAAATGCCCTAGGGCAGATAGCCTAGTATGAACCTATGAACCTATGAACCTAAAACCCAAACTAATAAAAGGAGAATATGCATTCTTTGAACAGAAGCACCCCAGATGAGAATCAAACAGTAGAACTTTTAGTTGTGAGATAAAAGTACTTTTGACTATGTCACTGTGATGCTTGGGAACTTTACTGTAGTATGTGTATGAATCTCTCTCAATCTGTGACTGAGAAGGGTCTTTCCACCATCTTATCTATCCTGTTAAAGTTAAATTCAACGATGCTCTAAATTAAGACACTTCCCTATGTGCAGCAAGTCTAACGCTAGATTGGTGTAGCATCTTTTGTAGGAATCTAAAGAAAACTAACGGTCTGAAACAGAAACTGTCAGAAGTCAGATAATATCTTTTGAAAAAGCAGTGTAGCTGGATCATAATAACCTAACAATGCTTTATAAAACTATGCACAATTACTTTCATTTTTAGGCCTGTTTAAGTAAACTCAACTTGTTCCTTCTAAAAATAAGTATAGACAACCATTTTCGCCTCACAGTAAGATGCTGTCCGGTTCAATTCTCAGCTAGAGTGTCTTCTGTGTGGAGACATGCGTGAATGGGTGTACCTTCATTGAAGGTTGTGCATCAGGGCTGGTAACTCGGCATGTAAAAATCAACTACCAAGCATTAGCGTACCGGAGTTCTGCTGTGACGATCCCTAACCGGGAAAAACCGAAAGACATAACATTTAGCTGATTTTATTTATTTATTTATTTATCATTTGTTGACCGGGAAAGTCCAACTAGGTTCCACAGAGTCTGTTTTCAGCAGAGGCCTGGGGAGAAATTAAGCCAGGCAATAGATTAAAATGTATTTAAATGTCTGAAACTGGCCTAAAATGAGCCCATAAGATATTTTCCTAGATCCTCCTTTCCATCATCTGAGATGGTACCTATAATATAAGAGGATATATTCCTTAACAAATAACACTGTTTCTAATATCAATACATGTAATTGTGGGAAAGTATTATTTGTGTATTTTAATCTAGTTGCTATCATAAAAACACAAGAAAAATGCTTATTTTAAAACTGCTTTAGTGAGCTGCTTTGAATGGTATCTCTATCTGATGTCAACTAACACATTGGGTAATAAGGGTTCCTGTCAGAAGAATGAAGACGCATTATGTTGAATCTGTTTTCGTCAAACTGTAAATATCGAAATGCTTAAAGTACATTTGACTAAACACCATTTCACTGAAAATTGTAAAAGTAAGGATGGCATTTAAGGTACCATTTTTAATCATGGGAGTTGTTAGGCAAGTAATTTACATTTTATGTGGATTGGAAAGGCCTGCTTTCATGTTATACCCCAAATCTGTAGGTTGTTTCTATGCTTGCACGGGTTAACTGTGTGTGGTCTTTTTTTTTTTTTTTTTTTTTTTTTCTCCATTTGTGTATGAACATTGATTTTAGAATATAAAAGCCAAGGGGTTTGGGGAGCAATGTATCCTACTGGGGGGGTACAGGGTGGAACTATTTTTTGATGGTCTATCTATCTATCTATCTATCTATCTATCTATCTATCTATCTATCTATCTGTCTATCTGTCTATCTGTCTATCTGTCTATCTATCTATCTATCTATCTATCTATCTATCTATCTATCTATCTATCTATCTATCTATCTATCTGTCTAGTGTAGAATATTTTCAATGACATAGATTTTCAGTCAGATTTACTTTCAATTATGTGTACCTGCTGATTTTTCTTTCAGTTAAAGGTACCTTTGGTCAAATGTCATAGAACTCGTTTTAATACAGAAGAGTATCTAGAGAGAAAAAGAGTCTGAAAATAAATCAATTTATTTTAACAATCCTAACTATTAGCTAGACAGATAGAGATGTTGCCTGTAGAAAATGCCCAGCAATGAGCAAAAGTGTGCTTTGGGTTTGTGGATCAGACATCCACTACGGTTTTGAATTTGTTTCACTAACAACAGATTATCCTAAAGAAACCAGGAGATAAGGTTGGAATAAGGGAAAATACCCTACAGATTTTTTCCCCTTGGAAATGAAGAGTACAAAGAAATCAATTACCTTTTTTTAAAAGTCAAATCGCTGTGAGAAGGATAATAATGGTCCTCTGATTTATATAAGGGTTCCTAAGGAAATTAGTCACATGGGTTGAAGCCATACCACAATCACAGATGAAAACAGAAAAGAAAGAGTGAGAAAACCATCAATAATTGGTCACCTCCAAGAAAATAGAAGGGTATAAGACCAATGGAAAACTCCAAAGGGAGATTTATTTTGATCTCTGATGAACATCTAGGGTGGTAGCCCAAGCAAGAATGCCAAAGAGCAAGAAAAAGTTATGTTTAGATGCCACACATAATAATATTACATAAGCATCAACTGGCACATAAGAGCCCAAAACAAGATTTGAAATTTACATCAATGAAATGGACAACTTGAATAAAGGTTGGAAAAAGTGACTGATGTTGGACTGAATGGTGCTACTGTTATGACATTAAGCAAGTTAGTCTCCAGATGAAGTACACTGAGATGACCTGGGAAGGCATAAAAATATAACCTCGAGCAGTATGGCTTGAGTTCATCTCCAAGGATTTGACATGATTGAGTGGCTGACCATACATTATTGGTAAGGAGGAAGATAATAAAAAACGAAGAGCCAGTAGCTGTTATACACACTATAAGAATAGCTGGGGAAACTGTGTTAGTAGCTCCAATATAAACAGTGGAAATGTTCACTTTTACTGCAATAACTTTGTGGGGAAACTGTCATACTATGGGTTTGGAGTCTTCCCTTGCTATGGAAATGTGTTAGCTTTTGTATGAATACTTGTCCGAAAACTTGTGATGGGAAAACACCATTTTGTGGGAGGTATTATAGGACTTAATGCTGATGCATATTTTGCATCTTTGGACAGAGATGTTCTGATAAAGAAAAACAAAATCTCCTAAGGATGGCAGTGCTTCCCCCAACATGCTAACATAATTGTGATCTGCATAAATACAATGAAGACATCAAAATAAAATAGACAAACAATTAAGTGTTTAGAAATAAGAGAGAATCAGGGATTATTTTGGGAGTATATAAAACATAAAGGAAAACAATGGCTAGGTTTGTATAATGAAGAGAGGATGCATATTGGGATATAGTAGTTTGTCAAATTCATGTAGAAAAGACCAAGACTTACTTCAAATGTTAGAGGAAAGAATAGTCTTATCTAACTGCACTGAACAGTCTCTGCAGTGAGGAATCTCAGTAGTGGATACATATAGCAAACAAAAAAAAACTAATTAATACAAACTAACCAATACAAAAAGAGCAGCACCAAAGATATTTGAAGAGAAGTTCAGGCAAAGGAATCCAGATATGGAAAACTTTACGATAAAAAAAAATAAGAAGACTAAGAGGAAAAGTAGAAAAAGAGATTAGTAATAGAGAAGTCAAATAAATAGAAATTGAGGTTATGCAGCAGCTGCAAAGGGAAGGCAGAAAGCATCACAACAGGTTAGAGCAATGGATATCCAAATTAAGGGGAAACCAGTGTAACAGGAAGAAATTGGTCAGGTGCCATATCAAGATATTTGGAGCCTTCCACAGGAAACCAGTATAAACGTTCACTTGAAGCAGGACAGCAAGGAAAGGAACAGACAACTGATGCAGTTAATGTTGAGGAGTGATAGGCCAGTGAGTTCCCATATGACAGAGCAACAGATGACACAGGATGAAATTGAAGAGAATGTGCCACAGGAAGATGCTATAAAACTTTCTATAGAATGCTCACAGGAAATGGAAAACAAGGGATGTGGCCTCAGTTTGGAAGAAAATCAGCTAAGAGAAGAGTTGCTTGATTAAATGGACATGGATAGATATATTAAGATCAATAAGAGAAATAGACTGCAGAAGGTCAATAAAACCCAAAAAGTAAGACGTCTGATAAAACAAATGAACACAATAATTAGGACTGTCCACAGAGATCCATGTGATATAACAGAAGTAAACGTCTCTCCAGCTGACACAAACATCCTTCAAAAATGTCTCACAGAGAAAGATAACTGGTGCCAGGGCCATGGTTTAAAGCTAAATGCCAAAAAATGTATAGTCATACCCTTTGTCAAAAACAATGTGCTCACAAATTACCACATAGGTGGAAACCCATTAAGTACAGAAAAAGTTATTAGGGACCTGGGGACCCAAGTTGATAGCAATCTCTCCTTTGAAAACCACATTGCCAAAGTGATTAGAAAGACCTTCTACATTGCCCACCTCATCACGAAGGGTTTCACATCTAGATCAAGAGAGGTAATCGTGCCCCTTTATTCATCTCTCATCAGGCCCATCATAGAATACAATGCCCTTTTTGGGATGTACCTTACCCAACACCTGCAGCAATTAGAAAGACCCCAAAAGTATCTCATCAAGAGGATCAAGGGTCTCAAACAGATGCCATATGCTGCTCGGTTAAAAAAACTCCAGCTCTACTCACTTGCATATCGCCTACTTCGAGGCGATCTATGCCTGACATACAAAGCTATGTCAAATCCAGAATTAATGGACATGCTCCACCTCAGTAAATCTAAATCCCTTAGAGCCACACACTCGAGGGACTTGAACCTCAGCACAGAAATAAATAGAACTTGCTGGAGGGACAGGTTCATAACCCAGAGGCTCCCTTCGCTCTGGAATAGAATTCCAGTTCATGTGAGGCAGAGCACCTCACTGAATCTCTTCAAGAAGAACCTTGATAGGTGGATGGGGGATCATAGGTTTGTCCCAGGGATTACTCCCGTGTCACTATTAGACAGAGGCACAGTAAACTAAACCTTAAAAAGGGGACAGTATACCCAAATCAAGGGGTGGCGTAAGCCATACAGAATTGGGCTAGGCTTATAATTGCCCCAGGGCAGATAGCCTAGTATGAACCTATGAACCTATATATTACTGTGCTGCTAAACTGATAAGAGATAAAGTTCTAATACAAGATCACAGTTTTAGTGAGGGAATGGAAGGGGAGAAATTGAATGCCATCATGGAAACATCAAATAAAGAAAACTATAAAGCAATTAAGACAAAAAGTGTCACTGTTAGAAGATTATAGAAGACAGAATAGCTCAACAAAAATACTAAGAAAGATAGATGTGATTAAAGCAATGCACAGTATTAGAACAGACCAGGATCTATCATGCACTATCACAAATAACAAACTAAAAATTGCAGCACTGCTAGAAAAACTTAGAAAATACACAGATAAATATAAGGGAGAAGTACAAAATAAGCAATTTATTGATAACCCAAAAAAGTTTTATAGAGACATGGGAAATAAGGTAAAATAAATTGAAAGACCACCAAAAAAAGAGGAAGTAGATACATTTTGGAGAAGTATCTATGAAGGTCCTGTGGAACATAACAAAGATGCTAAATGGATAGAAGAAGTAAAAGAAAGAATAAGAAGTTTAAAGGTACAAGATATGAAATGGGATGAAATAACAGCCACAGATATTGAAACAAAGTTAAGAAAAGCCTCTGACTGGAAAACCCCAGGCCCAGATGCAGTAACTAACGTTTGGTTAAAAGTATTAACATTTTTGCAGAAGGATTCAGCCATGAGTAAAAACTATTTATATGCGCATCCCAAACAGACACCACACTGGCTAACAACAGGCAAAAAATGCTCTTACTTAAGAATTACCCTTCAAGCTACCCTAAAAATTATAGACCAATAACGCCTTCCGACGACATATAGACTATACACGGGAATTGACACTGACAGAGTTTATAGTCATTTAGAAGAAAACTCAATTATGGCAGTAGAACAAAAAGGCAATAAAAGAAAGTCATATGGATCAAAGGATCATTTGTTATTAAACAGTTATAGTGAAGTATTGTAAGAGGGGGAAGAATCTAAGTATGGCATGGATTGGCTACAAAAAAGCATTTGAAGGTATCCCACGTTTGTGGATAAAAGAGTGCTTAAAAATGTAAAAGATACACGCTACACTGACTGACTACATTACATTAACCATGAAACAATGGCAGACCATTTTGCAATTAAGCCATGATAAAGGACAGATTATTATCCCAGGGATAAAAATCAAAGGGGGATATTCCAAGATGACTGTCTGTCACCGTTGCTATTCTGTCTTGCCATTAATCCATTAAACTGTTTACTTAACAGCTTAGGCGATGGCTACAATTTGGCTCCTAGAAAACAACAAAGTCTAATGACCTCCATAGGTATCACAAGGGATAAGAAACTAAGAGTAATGCTACTCAATGCCAGAAGTCTAAACCTCAAGATGCATGCACTCGAAACTCTACTTAGCATGGAGAATATCGATATCTGTGCAGTAGCAGAAACCTGGTTCAAGGCTCCTGAGAGCACCTCAGCACTACCAGGTTATACCTCATACCATGCTTTTCAGCCCCAATTCTTGGACCCAACCAGAAAAGGAGGGGGAGTATCAATATTCGTCAAAGATACCCACACCTCCAGGTTGGTGGCACAGCACGAAGCATCAGAGACTATTCATGTGCAACTAACAGTGGGTAAAACTGCCTTCCAGTTTATAGCCTGCTACAGACCACCCTCCCAAACCCAGGAACCCCACTCAGCCTTCCTGAGAACACACTGGAAAATATGAAGGTCTCTCCAAACACCATTATATTGGATGACTTCAACTACCCAAACATAGACTGGGAGCATTACACTAGCTCCAACACCCTAGCTCAAAGGTTCCTAGAATTTATAAACTCAAATGCTATGGAAAAACTTGTTACCACTCCCACAAGAGGGGAAAACATACTGGACCTGATCATCCCCAACATGGGGACTCTATGCTCCAGACCAGAATTGTATCCCTCACTGGTAAGATCAGACCATAAACTAATCTCACTGGATATTCACATCCCGACCCCACCCCCTGCCCAGAAAACCACAGTGAAAAACTTCTCTAAAGCAAATTTCACACTCCTCAAAACCGAGGTGGAATCCTTCAAAGACCCCGGGCCTGTGGAAAATACGGCCCAGACCGCAGAATCCTTTATAAATGCATTCTATGAACACCTTCAGGAATGCATGGATCATGCAATCCCAAATATAACCAAGACCCAATCCTCCAATGGCAGACGTCCTGTCTGGTGGACCCCAGCCATAAACAAACTATACAATAGAAGGAGGAAGCTACTACATGATAGAGCAAAATCCCAAAAAGGGAAGGCATCTCTGATCAGTATTAGCAAAAAACTACGGTCACTCATAAAATCGTCTAAGGCCAGCTTCGAGAGAAACATTGCACAGGACACTAAGGATAATCACAAGGCTTTCTTTAGTTATGTTAGGAACCTGGGTGGGAATTCCCAGATATGCTCAGAATTAGTCCAAAATGACAGAAAATACACCAAACGCACAGACATTGCCAACATCCTAGCTGACAGGTTCAGTGCAAACTCCCCCCCCCTCCCCACCAAAAAGGCAAATATCTATCCCAGCAGAGTGCTGCCCCCCTGACATCTCAGATGCTCAGGTAAGAGCCGCCCTCTCCAAAGCAAAAAACACAGCATCAATGGGACCAGACGGTGTCCTGGGCTGCATCCTACATGAACTCCAAGAAGAGCTAAACCCAAACATAAAACTACTGCTCTATCTCAGCCTTACTACAGGATATGTACCCAAAGAGTGGCGTACAGCAACAGTGGTCCCTCTCCACAAAGGTGGTGCCTCCACGGATCCTGGAAACTATCGCCCCATAAGCCTGACTAGCTTGGTCTGCAAAGCTATGGAAAGGATCATCATGGACCTCATAAATAAAGATATTGGGGACCTACAGACATTGGATCCTACCCAGTTCGGCTTTGTAAAAGGGCAGATCCTGCCTCTTAAACCTGGTCGATTTCTTTGAAACAGTCACCAAAGCCATTGATGAGGGGCATGTGGTCCACACAGCCTACCTGGACCTTGCAAAAGCATTCGATACAATACCCCACTCGGGCATTATAGATAAGCTCACCAGCTTAAATATAAACCCCTATGTCACTAGATGGGTTGCAAACTGGCTCAAGGACAGAACCCACATGGTTAGAATTTCTGGAGCCATGTCAGACTCCAAACCAGTTACAAGTGGCATCCCACAAGGCTCAGTCCTGGGACCTCTCTTGTTTGGTATATATTTCTCAGAGGTACAGGCAAACACGGAAGGACTGTGGCTGACCAGGTTCGCAGATGACTGCAAACTGGGTGCCATAATCGACTCTCCAGCCGACACAAGCATCCTCCAAAAGGGCCTCATAGAAACAGACAACTGGTGCCAGAGCCATGGCCTCAAGCTAAATGCCAAAAAGTGTATAGTCATCCCCTTTGGCAAAAACAAAGTGCCCACAAATTACCACATAGGTGGTAATCCATTAAGTACAGAAGAAGTAATTAGGGACCTGGAGACCCAAGTTGATAGCAATCTCTCATTTGACAACCACATGGGCAAAGTGGTTAGAAAAACATTTTATATAGCCCACCTAATCATGAAGGGATTCACATCTGGATCAGGGGAGGTCATCGTGCCTCTTTACTCATCCCTCATCAGGCCCATAATTGAGTACAATGCCCCTTTTGAGATGTACCTTACCAGACACCTGCAGCAACTGGAAAGACCCCAAAAGTACCTCACCAAGAGGATCAAAGGGCTCAAACAGATGCCATATGCTGCCCAGTTAAAGAAACTCCAGCTCTACTCAGTGGCATACCCCCTGCTCAGAGGCGATCTGTGCCTGACGTATAAAGCCATGTCCAACCCGGAATTAATGGACATGCTGCACCTCTGAAAATCCAAATCCCATCGAGCTACGCGCTCGAGAGACTTGAACCTCAGCACTGAAATAAATAGGACATGCTGGAGGGACAGATTCATAACCCTTCACTCTGTAATAAAATTCCAGTCCAGGTTAGGCAGAGTCCCTCACTGACTCTCTTCAAGAGGAATCTTGATGAGTGGATGGGAGATCGTAAGTTTACCCCGGGTATCACTTCTGTGTCACTGTTAGACAGAAGCTCGAAAAAGGGTATAGCAAAATTAATTTAAAATCGGTGGCGAAAGCCAAACACACTCTGGCTAGGCTTATAAATGCCCTAGGGCAGATAGCCTAGTATGAACCTATGAACCTATGAACCTAAAACCCAAACTAATAAAAGGAGAATATGCATTCTTTGAAGAGAAGCACCCCAGATGAGAATCAAACAGTAGAACTTTTAGTTGTGAGATAAAAGTACTTTTGACTATGTCACTGTGATGCTTGGAAACTTTACTGTAGTATGTGTATGAATCTCTGTCAATCTGTGACTGAGAAGGGTCTTTCCACCATCTTATCTATCCTGTTAAAGTTAAATTCAACGATGCTCTAAATTAAGACACTTCCCTATGTGCAGCAAGTCTAACTCTAGATTGGTGTAGCATCTTTTGTAGGAATCTAAAGAAAACTAACGGTCTGAAACAGAAACTGTCAGAAGTCAGATAATATCTTTTGAAAAAGCAGTGTAGCTGGATCATAATAACCTAACAATGCTTTATAAAACTATGCACAATTACTTTCATTTTTAGGCCTGTTTAAGTAAACTCAACTTGTTCCTTCTAAAAATAAGTATAGACAGCCATGTTCGCCTCACAGTAAGACGCTGTCCGGTTCAATTCTCAGCTAGAGCGTCTTCTGTGTGGAGAGATGCGTGAATGGGTGTACCTTCATTGAAGGTTGTGCATCAGGGCTGGTAACTCGGCATGTAAAAATCAACTACCAAGCATTAGCGTACCGGAGTTCTGCTGTGGCGACCCCTAACCGGGAAAAGCCAAAAGACATAACATTTAGCTGATTTTATTTATTTATTTATTTATCATTTGTTGACCGGGAAAGTCCAACTAGGTTCCACAGAGCCTGTTTTCAGCAGAGGCCTGGGGAGAAATGCTCCAGGTGCATGTCTTTGGAATGTGGGAGGAAACCGGAGTACCTGGAGGAAACCCACGCGAACACAGGGAGAACATGCAAACTCCACGCAGAAGGCACCCCAGCCGAGGATCGAACCGGTGAACCTCTTGCTGTGAGGTGAGAACGTTAACCGCTGCACCACTGTGTGATTTCACAGTAGTTTTTTCATCACAAAGGGATTAGTATGAGCTCCTAAGTGACCTTTGTTCTTAGCCTACAGAGAACACTAAGTGCATTATCTGAAGCCAGGCAATAGATTAAAATTTATTTAAATGTCTGAAACTGGCATAAAATGAGCCCATAAGATATTTTCCTAGATCCTCCTTTCCATCATCTGAGATGGTGCCTATAATATAAGAGGATATATTCCTTAACAAATAACACTGTTTCTAATATCAATACATGTAATTGTGGGAAAGTATTATTTGTGTATTTTAGTCTAGTTGCTATCATAAAAACACAAGAAAAATGCTTATTTTAAAACTGCTTTAGTGAGCTGCTTTGAATGGTATCTCTATCTGATGTCAACTAACACATTGGGTAATAAGGGTTCCTGTCAGAAGAATGAAGACGCATTATGTTGAATGTGTTTTAGTCAAACTGTAAATATCGAAATGCTTAAAGTACATTTGACTAAACACCATTTCACTGAAAATTGTAAAAGTAAGGATGGCATTTAAGGTACCATTTTTAATCATGGGAGTTGTTAGGCAAGTAATTTACATTTTATGTGGATTGGAAAGGCCTGCTTTCATGTTATACCCCAAATCTGTAGGTTGTTTCTATGCTTGCACGGGTTAACTGTGTGTGGTCTTTTTTTTTTTTTTTTTTTTTTCCTCCATTTGTGTATGAACATTGATTTTAGAATATAAAAGCCAAGGGGTTTGGGGAGCAATGTATCCTACTAAGTGGGTACAGGGTGGAAATATTTTTTGATGGTCTATCTATCTATCTATCTATCTATCTATCTATCTATCTATCTATCTATCTATCTATCATTCTATCTATCTATCTATCTATCTATCTATCTATCTATCTATCTGTCTAGTGTAGAATATTTTCAATGACATAGATTTTCAGTCAGATTTACTTTCAATTATGTGTACCTGCTGATTTTTCTTTCAGTTAAAGGTACCTTTGGTCAAATGTCATAGAACTCGTTTTAATACAGAAGAGTATCTAGAGAGAAAAAGAGTCTGAAAATAAATCAATTTATTTTAACAATCCTAACTATAAGCTAGACAGATAGAGATGTTGCCTGTAGAAAATGCCCAGCAATGAGCAAAAGTGTTCTTTGGGTTTGTGGATCAGACATCCACTACGGTTTTGAATTTGTTTCACTAAAGACAGATTATCCTAAAGAAACCAGGAGATAATGTTGGAATAAGGGAAAATACCCTACTGATTTTTTCCCCTTGGAAATGAAGAGTACAAAGAAATCAATTACCTTTTTTTAAAAGTCAAATTGTTGTGAGAAGGATAATAATGGTCCTCTGATTTATATAAGGGTTCCTAAGGAAATTAGTCACATGGGTTGAAGCCATACCACAATCACAGATGAAAACAGAAAGGAAAGAGTGAACCATCAATAATTGGTCACCTCCAAGAAAATAGAAGGGTATAAGACCAATGGAAAACTCCAAAGCGAGATTTATTTTGATCTCTGATGAACATCTAGGGTGGTAGCCCAAGCAAGAAAGCCAAAGACCAAGAAAAAGTTATGTTTAGATGCCACACATAATAATATTACATAAGCATCAACTGGCACATAAGAGCCCAAAACAAGATTTGAAATTTACATCAATGAAATGGACAACTTGAATAAAGGTTGGAAAAAGTGACTGATGTTGGACTGAATGGTGCTACTGTTATGACATTAAGCAAGTTAGTCTCCAGATGAAGTACATTGAGATGACCTGGGAAGGCATAAAAATATAACCTCGAGCAGTATGGCTTGAGTTCATCTCCAAGGATTTGACATGACTGAGCGGCTGACCATACATTATTGGTAAGGAGGAAGATAATAAAAAACGAAGAGCCAGTAGCTGTTATACACACTATAAGAATAGCTGGGGAAACTGTGTTAGTAGCTCCAATATAAACAGTGGAAATGTTCACTTTTACTGCAATAACTTTGTGGGGAAACTGTCATACTATGGGTTTGGAGTCTTCCCTTGCTATGGAAATGTGTTAGCTTTTGTATGAATACTTGTCCGAAAACTTGTGATGGGAAAACACCATTTTGTGGGAGGTATTATAGGACTTAATGCTGATGCATATTTTGCATCTTTGGACAGAGATGTTCTGATAAAGAAAAACAAAATCTCCTAAGGATGGCAGTGCTTCCCCCAACATGCTAACATAATTGTGATCTGCATAAATACAATGAAGACATCAAAATAAAATAGACAAACAATTAAGAGTTTAGAAATAAGAGAGAATCAGGGATTATTTTGGGAGTGTGTAAAACATAAAGGAAAACAATGGCTAGGTTTGTATAATGAAGAGAGGATGCATATTGGGATATAGTAGTTTGTCAAATTCATGTAGAAAAGACCAAGACTTACTTCAAATGTTAGAGGAAAGAATAGTCTTATCTAACTGCACTGAACAGTCTCTGCAGTGAGGAATCTCAGTAGTGGATACATATAGCAAACAAAAAAAAAACTAATTAATACAAACTAACCAATACAAAAAGAGCAGCACCAAAGATATTTGAAGAGAAGTTCAGGCAAAGGAATCCAGATATGGAAAACTTTACGATAAAAAAAAATAAGAAGACTAAGAGGAAAAGTAGAAAAAGAGATTAGTAATAGAGAAGTCAAATAAATAGAAATTGAGGTTATGCAGCAGCTGCAAAGGGAAGGCAGAAAGCATCACAACAGGTTAGAGCAATGGATATCCAAATTAAGGGGAAACCAGTGTAACAGGAAGAAATTGGTCAGGTGCCATATCAAGATATTTTGGAGCCATCCACAGGAAACCAGTATAAACGTTCACTTGAAGCAGGACAGCAAGGAAAGGAACAGACAACTGATGCAGTTAATGTTGAGGAGTGATAGGCCAGTGAGTTCCCATATGACAGAGCAACAGATGACACAGGATGAAATTGAAGAGAATGTGCCACAGGAAGATGCTATAAAACTTTCTATAGAATGCTCACAGGAAATGGAAAACAAGGGATGTGGCCTCAGTTTGGAAGAAAATCAGCTAAGAGAAGAGTTGCTTGATTAAATGGACATGGATAGATATATTAAGATCAATAAGAGAAATAGACTGCAGAAGGTCAATAAAACCCAAAAAGTAAGACGTCTGATAAAACAAATGAACACAATAATTAGGACTGTCCACAGAGATCCATGTGATATAACAGAAGTAAACGTCTCTCCAGCTGACACAAACATCCTTCAAAAATGTCTCACAGAGACAGATAACTGGTGCCAGGGCCATGGTTTAAAGCTAAATGCCAAAAAATGTATAGTCATACCCTTTGTCAAAAACAATGTGCTCACAAATTACCACATAGGTGGAAACCCATTAAGTACAGAGAAAGTTATTAGGGACCTGGGGACCCAAGTTGATAGCAATCTCTCCTTTGAAAACCCCATTGCCAAAGTGGTTAGAAAGACCTTCTACATAGCCCACCTCATCACGAAGGGTTTCACATCTAGATCAAGAGAGGTAATCGTGCCCCTTTATTCATCCCTCATCAGGCCCATCATAGAATACAATGCCCTTTTTGGGATGTACCTTACCCGACACCTGCAGCAATTAGAAAGACCCCAAAAGTATCTCATCAAGAGGATCAAGGGTCTCAAACAGATGCCATATGCTGCTCGGTTAAAAAAACTCCAGCTCTACTCACTTGCATATCGCCTACTTCGAGGCGATCTATGCCTGACATACAAAGCTATGTCAAATCTAGAATTAATGGACATGCTCCACCTCAGTAAATCTAAATCCCTTAGAGCCACACGCTCAAGGGACTTGAACCTCAGCACAGAAATAATTAGAACTTGCTGGAGGGACAGGTTCATAACCCAGAGGCTCCCTTCTCTCTGGAATAGAATTCCAGTTCATGTGAGGCAGAGCACCTCACTGAATCTCTTCAAGAAGAATCTTGATAGGTGGATGGGGGATCATAGGTTTGTCCCAGGGATTACTCCCGTGTCACTATTAGACAGAGGCACAGTAAACTAAACCTTAAAAAGGGGACAGTATACCCAAATCAAGGGGTGGCGTAAGCCATACAGAATCGGGCTAGGCTTATAATTGCCCCAGGGCAGATAGCCTAGTATGAACCTATGAACCTATATATTACTGTGCTGCTAAATTGATAAGTGATAAAGTTCTAATACAGGATCACAGTTTTAGTGAGGGAATGGAAGGGGAGAAATTGAATGCCATCATGGAAACATCAAATAAAGAAAACTATAAAGCAATTAAGACAAAAAGTGTCACTGTTAGAAGATTATAGAAGACAGAATAGCTCAACAAAAATACTAAGAAAGATAGATGTGATTAAAGCAATGCACAGTATTAGAACAGACCAGGATCTATCATGCACTATCACAAATAACAAACTAAAAATTGCAGCACTGCTAGAAAAACTTAGAAAATACACAGATAAATATAAGGGAGAAGTACAAAATAAGCAATTTATTGATGACCCAAAAAAGTTTTATAGAGACATGGGAAATAAGGTAAAATTAATTGAAAGACCACCAAAAAAAGAGGAAGTAGATACATTTTGGAGAAGTATCTATGAAGGTCCTGTGGAACATAACAAAGATGCTAAATGGATAGAAGAAGTAAAAGAAAGAATAAGAAGTTTAAAGGTACAAGATATGAAATGGGATGAAATAACAGCCACAGATATTGAAACAAAGTTAAGAAAAGCCTCTGACTGGAAAACCCCAGGCCCAGATGCAGTACCTAACGTTTGGTTAAAAGTATTTACATTTTTGCAGAAGGATTTAGCCATGAGTAAAAACTATTTATATGCGCATCCCAAACAGACACCACACTGGCTAACAACAGGCAAAAAAAATGCTCTTACTTAAGAATGACCCTCCAAGCTACCCTAAAAATTATAGACCAATAACGCCTTCCGATGACATATAGACTATACACAGGAATTGACACTGACAGAGTTTATAGTCATTTAGAAGAAAACTCAATTATGGCAGTAGAACAAAAGGGCAATAAAAGAAAGTCATATGGAACAAAGGATCATTTGTTATTAAACAGTTATAGTGAAGTACTGTAAGAAGGGGAAGAATCTAAGTATGGCATGGATTGGCTACAAAAAAACATTTGATAGTATCCCACGTTTGTGGATAAAAGAGTGCTTAAAAATGTAAAAGATACACCCTACACTGACTGACTACATTACATTAACCATGAAACAATGGCAGACCATTTTGCAATTAAGCCATGATAAAGGACAGATTATTATCCCAGGGATAAAAAATCAAAGGGGGATATTCCAAGATGACTGTCTGTCACCGTTGCTATTCTGTCTTGCCATTAATCCATTAAACTGTTTACTTAACAGCTTAGGCGATGGCTACAATTTGGCTCCTAGAAAACAACAAAGTCTAATGACCTCCATAGGTATCACAAGGGATAAGAAACTAAGAGTAATGCTACTCAACGCCAGAAGTCTAAACCTCAAGATGCATGCACTCGAAACTCTACTTAGCATGGAGAATATCGATATCTGTGCAGTAACAGAAACCTGGTTCAAGGCTCCCGAGAGCACCTCAGCACTACCAGGTTATACCTCATACCATGCTTTTCGGCCCCAAAACTTGGACCGAACCAGAAAAGGAGGGGGAGTATCAATATTCGTCAAAGATACCCACACCTCCAGGTTGGTGGCACAGCACGAAGCATCAGAGACTATTCATGTGCAACTAACAGTGGATAAAACTGCCTTCCAGTTTATAGCCTGCTACAGACCACCCTCCCAAACCCAGGAACCCCACTCAGCCTTCCTGAGAACACACTGGAAAATATGAAGGTCTCTCCAAACATCATTATATTGGACGACTTCAACTACCCAAACATAGACTGGGAGCATTACTCTAGCTCCAACACCCTAGCTCAAAGATTCCTAGAATTTATAAACTCAAATGCTATGGAAAAACTTGTTACCACTCCCACAAGAGGGGAAAACATACTGGACCTGATCATCACCAACATGGGGACTCTATGCTCCAGACCAGAAGTTTATCCCTCACTGGTAAGATCAGACCATAAACTAATCTCACTGAATATTCACATCCCGACCCCACCCCCTGCCCAGAAAACCACAGTGAAAAACTTCTCTAAAGCAAATTTCACACTCCTCAAAACCGAGGTGGAATCCTTCAAAGACCCCGGGCCTGTGGAAAATATGGCCCAGACCGCAGAATCCTTTATAAATGCATTCTATGAACACCTTCAGGAATGCATGGATCATGCAATCCCAAATAAAACCAAGACCCAATCCTCCAAAGGCAGACGTCCTGTCTGGTGGACCCCAGCCATAAACAAACTATACAATAGAAGGAGGAAGCTACTACATGATAGAGCAAAATCCCAAAAAGGGAAGGCATCTCTGATCAGTGTTAGCAAAAAACTACGGGCACTCATAAAATCGTCTAAGGCCAGCTTCGAGAGAAAAATTGCACAGGACACTAAGGATAATCACAAGGCTTTCTTTAGTTATGTTAGGAACCTGGGTGGGAATTCCCAGATATGCTCAGAATTAGTCCAAAATGACAAAAAATACACCAAACCCACAGACATTGCCAACATCCTAGCTGACAGGTTCAGCACAAACTCCCCTCCCTCCCCACCAAAAGGGCAAATATCTATCCCAGCAGAGTGCTGCCCCCCTGACATCTCAGATGCTCAGGTAAGAGCCGTCCTCTCCAAAGCAAAAAACACAGCATCAATGGGACCAGACGGTGTCCCGGGCTGCGTCCTACATGAACTCCAAGAAGAGCTAAACCCAAACATAAAACTACTGTTCAATATCAGCCTTACCACAGGATATGTACCCAAAGAGTGGCGTACAGCAACAGTGGTCCCTCTCCACAAAGGTGGTGCCTCAACGGATCCTGGAAACTATCACCCCATAAGCCTGACTAGCTTATTCTGCAAAGCTATGGAACGGATCATCATGGACCTCATAAAAAAAGATATTGGGGACCTACAGACACTGGATCCTACCTAATTTGGCTTTGTTAAGGGCAGATCCTGCCTCTTAAACCTGGTCAATTTCTTTGAAACAGTCACCAAGGCCATTGACGAGGGGAAGGTGGTTGACACAGCCTACCTGGACCTCGCAAAAGCCTTCGATACAATACCCCACTCGGGCATTATAGATAAGCTCACCAGCTTAAATATAAACCTTTATGTCACTAGATGGGTTTCAAACTGGCTCAAGGACAGAACCCACATGGTTAGAATTGCTGGAGCCATGTCAGACTCCAAGTTACAAGTGGTGTCCCACAAGGCTCAGTCCTGGGACCTCTTGTGTTTGGTATATATTTCTCAGAGGTACAGGCCAACATGGAAGGACAGTGGCTGACCAAGTTCGCAGATGACTGCAAACTGGGCGCTATAATCGACTCTCCAGCCGACACAAGCATCCTCCAAAAGGGCCTCATAGAAACAGACAACTGGTGCCAGAGCTATGGCCTCAAGCTAAATGCCAAAAAGTGTATAGTCATCCCCTTTGGCAAAAACAAAGTGCCCACAAATTACCACATAGGTGGTAATCCATTAAGTACAGAAGAAGTAATTAGGGACCTGGGGACCCAAATTGATAGCAATCTCTCATTTGACAACCACGTGGCCAAAGTGGTTAGAAAAACATTTTATATAGCCCACCTAATCATGAATGGATTCACATCTAGATCAGGGGAGGTCATCGTGCCTCTTTACTCATCCCTCATCAGGCCCATAATTGAGTACAATGCCCCTTTTGGGATGTACATTACCAGACACCTGCAGCAACTGG
Source organism: Protopterus annectens (assembly GCF_019279795.1). NCBI lineage: Eukaryota > Metazoa > Chordata > Ceratodontiformes > Protopteridae > Protopterus > Protopterus annectens. The sequence goes on along the minus strand of NC_056744.1, from coordinate 270,150,050 downwards.
AAAGACCCCAAAAGTACCTCACCAAGAGGATCAAAGGGCTCAAACAGATGCCATATGCTGCCCGGTTAAAGAAACTCCAGCTCTACTCAGTGGCATACCGCCTGCTCAGAGGCGAACTGTGCCTGATGTATAAAGCCATGTCCATCCCGGAATTAATGGACATGCTGCACCTCAGGAAAATCCAAATCCCATCGAGCTACGCGCTCGAGAGACTTGAACCTCAGCACTGAAACAAATAGGACATGCTGGAGGGACAGATTCATAACTCAGAGGCTCCCTTCACTCTGGAATAAAATCCCAGTCCAGGTTAGGCAGAGTCCCTCATTGACTCTCTTCAAGAGGAATCTTGATGAGTGGATGGGGGATCGTAGGTTTACCCTGGGTATCACTTCTGTGTCACTGTTAGACAGAGGCACAGTATACTAACCTCGAAAAAGGGCATAGCAAAATTAATTTAAAATGGGTGGCGAAAGCCAAACACACTCTGGCTAGGCTTATAAATGCCCTAGGGCAGATAGCCTAGTATGAACCTATGAACCTATGAACCTATGCCTTCTCATCTTCGTCGATGTTTTAAAACTGTATAGTTCATCAGATGAGGAACTGAAAGCACAGCTGTATGTTGTCAAAACTTTTTCAGATGATTTTAGAATGTCATTTCGTTTTGATAAATGTGCAAAAAGCAACATTTAAAAAAGGAAAACTGCAACACCAGGAAAACAGTTTAGGGCAAGAATGTGAAATAAAAGAACTTGAGCAAGACAGAGTGTATAAATACTTGGGAATTGATGAAGAATCAGCAATAAAACATGAACAAATGCAAATAAAACTCAGTAAGGAATACCTTAGAAGACTTAAATTAATCCTGAGAACAGTATTCGCATCTAAGAACAAGATCCAAGCTATAAATCAATTTGCTCTTCCTGTATTAATGTGCAGTTTTGAAGTGATTGACTGGCCCAAAAAAGTGTTGGGTAGATTAGATATTAAAACAAGAAGGATGCTTCTCACCAGATAATTTATAAAAATCAGTGTATACCAAGATTATATATTCCCCATTCTGAAGGAGGGACGGGCCTGCTTGAAATTGATTATATGTATTGATCTGCAATCATGGCACTTCACACATATCTAATGACCTCACAAAATCCAAATGTAGTGAATGTTTTGAAACATGAGGAGATTAAATCTAAGATGACTTCTCTGCTTAATTTAGCAGAAGCATATAGGCATCAAGCAGAAATGGAAATCAAGCCAGAAGTAGATAAAAACCAGGCAGCAACTGAATGTGCTAAAAAACAAAAGAAAGTATATAAGGTGAAGGACGAGATGACAAGGCAAGAAATGTGGAAAAAAACATAAATATAGTTGCAAGTGTAGAAAACTTCTTGAAGAGCCTCATGTTGATCAAGAACAAATGCAGGAATGGTTAAGGATAGGCGAATTCAAACCAAGAAATGAAAGGTTAATATTGGCAGCCCAAGACAGTAGGCTACATACACTCTGGTTTGCAAAGTCCATTGAGCATGAGGGAGAAACAGACAAATGTAGGTTTTGTAAAACCAAATTGGAAACAGTCACATACCTTGTTGCTGGTTGCGACACACTAATGGCAGGACTGTATACTGAAAGGCATAATATTTTTTTGTTTTAAATATAAATTTTATTGATTTTGCTTTAAAGATATAACATAATTCAAAACAACTGCCATATAGAACAATACATTAATACAACAGAGATTATTCAAATAATAATAACTATCTACAATATGCACAATAGTGCTGCCTAAGGATAATTCCAACCCTGAGGATAATCAGAATAAAAAGAAAGAAAAGCAAGTATGCAGGTGGGAAGGTAATGTAACCACTCAGAGTGTATAAGCCTCTACTTAGTATATAGACAAATAATGTCTACTTATCTTGAGCCTCAAAAGTGAGGGGAATTTAAGAATCATAATAGCGTTAAGGTGAAGAAAGGTAGGAGCAAGGGAGGGAGGAGCATCAAGTATTACTGTATCATTCAGAATAATGATAATTGGTTATCAGCCAGAAGTTCAAATATGACATTGCAGAATTTCTGAAAGTATGTGCGTTTACACGCATTTGTAATTATGAGCTTTTGAGAAGTAATGTATTTAAAAGCTATATTCCTGAACCCACTTTCAAGACATTTTAGAACGATTTAGCCAGTGTTTGGAGATATAAAATTTAACTAGGAGGCAGAGTGTTATTAGAATATAGAATCTTAATTTTGAAAATTTCAGGTAAGTAATGTGTTATAATGCCATCTTCCATGAGAGAGTTGATTTGTGATAGCCCATCTTTTCGGGTCTCACCGTTAGAGAGCACCAAATACTGAGAGTAGCGGCAGAACCAGATTATATGTAAAATATCAGCATGGGGGAAGCAATAGCAGGGGCAAGCAGGAGAGATATTAGGATTAAAGTTGTTTAAATGAGTGGGAGTGTAGTATAAGTTATTGTTAATCATAACTTATGTACAAGTGAGCTTTCTGAAGGGTGACAATGAAAGGGTGGATTTAATGGCTGATAATTTTTGTTCCTCTAATAGGATGTCCCTTGTTGATCCCAGTATTTCACATATACCATCCTTTCTTGAAAATGAATTGTATTTATGAATTTATGAGAATGGGACAACATATTCTTTTTACTTATTAGGATCTGGATCAGATTAGATACCTGTAGGAAGTCATATTCTGGAATTGTGAGGTCTTGTATAAAAGATGCAATAAATTCTCTGATTTGCCGCAGAATTATAATGTATTTTTTAGATACTTTTAAGGTGCCTCTTAATTCTAGTGGTGAGAGAGAGCTTTGTGTTTGTGGATATCCCAGAGTGAGTAATCTTTTATTAAAAGAAAGTCTCCAGGGTTGATCATGCTATTATTTAACTTGGTATTGGGGTTTGAATGAATGGGCTGGAATAGAAGGAGAGCTTTATCTAGTTTCAGGGATTTAAAAATCTCATGGAGGATTTGATTTTACATTTCAGGATGTGGTGTATTTTTAGCTTCCTGACAGTTACTGGGTTTAAGAAGGGGAGAGCTTTGGGATTTAAACTATTCTCCAGAGCATGATTATACCACATTTCTACCCAAAGGGGAGCCCACTTATGATTGTTTGGATGGTAATTGACAATAGTAATTAATCTATTGGCTTGCAAAATTCTATAGTAAAGATGAAGGTCTGGCATGCCAAGCCCTCCTTTAGATTTTGGGAAAATAAGTCTCTGATATGACACCCTAACCGATTTTGGATGCCAGATAAATTTTGCTAAAGTTTTGTGCATTTTAATGAAGAATGAGTTGGGAATGAAGGAGAGAGATGTGTAAATGTGAGAAAGAAGCTTTGGGAGGATGTTCATTTTAATGATAGATGTTTTAGATAGTAAGGGCAGTTTCAACTGTTGCCATCTGTTTAGGTCTTGGGTTAGTGTTGACCATATTTTGGAAACATTAGAATGTATTGTAGAAGAGAACGAGTAGTCATAACAAACCCCTAAGTATTTGCAAGAATAAGACATATTAAAAGGACAGTCTGGAAAGAGGTTTTCTTTATGAGCTGCTGGGTTGAGCGGGAATATATAGGATTTATTTAGATTAATTTTATAGTCGGAGATATGGTCAAATGTGTTTAGGGTAGCCATTATTTTTGTGGTATCAGTCAAAGGATGTTCAAAATATATATTCTGGTCATCAGCAAACATGGTCAAATGTATTTTCAAGTGTAATATTTTAGGTATTGAGTTGTGAGTTGATTGCCTAATGGAAAGAAATAAAGGTTCGAGATATAAGTTGAAAAGAAGAGGGGAGAGGGGGCTCCCTTGTCTGGTAGCATTTGAGATTTTTTATTGGCTTTGATAGTTTCATATTTATATATAGATGTATATATGAACTGTTGTATAAAATTTTGATCATATTGATGAAACTAAAGGGAATGTCAAAATAAGATAATACTATGAACAGAAAACTCCAGCTGACCCTATCAAAAGCCTTGGATGCGTCCAGTATCATTGTGTATCTTGGGTTTTTATCATTTTTGGTAAAGCCAATCATAGATTCTAGTGTCAATGTATTGTCCCAGGAATGTCTTTGGGACATAAAACCTGCTTGCTCTTTGGAATTCAAGGATGTGATTACCTTTTTAATTCTTCCAGCTAGCAAGGAGGATAAAATTTTAATGTCAACATTCATTAATGAGGTTGGTCTGTAGTTGTTCACATTTGATTTATCCAAGTTGTTTTTGGGGAAAAGTATGGTCTGTGAGTGGTTAAGGTAAAGGTCTGATATACCGTTGAGGAAAATGCAGTTGAATAAATTGAGTAAGATAGGGGCTAGTATGTCTTAAAAGGTTTTATAGAAGTCTGGAGAGTAACCATCTGGACCTGGAGCTTTCCCTAGTTTAAGATTATCAGTGATATTGAGGACTTCTTGTAGGCTAAAAGGGGCACGTAGGATCTTTTTCTGATCTTCATCAAGTTTTGGGAATGTGATGTTGTTAAGTTAGTCTTTTATCTCAGGGGTTAGGATTTGTTGATTGCTCCTTGCATAAATATCTGAATATAGTTGATGGACTAGATGGATAATTTGTGAGTCTGATTTATAAAGTGTGTCTTGGTAATGAATACGGTTAATCCTGGATGATCTCTGTTTGTTTTCAATTAGTCTGGCTAATACTTTGGAGGGGGTTTGTATCCATCTGGAGTATTTTGTTGTAAATCAAAGTTCTTGCAGGGACTAATTGGAATGGTGTAAATCAAATAATTCCTTTTGCTTGTCTATCATTTCCTTTTTCAAAGTTGGGGTGTGGTTAATTTGAAGCCTGTCATCCAGATCTCTAATCTTAGATTAAAATCAATCGGTTTTCATTTCCTTTCCTTATTTTTTTTAAGTAAGTGGATTTTTTGTATAAATAAACCTCCGATGACAGTTTTGCATGCAGCCCATTGGACGTCATAAGGAATGTCTGCATTGCGAGGGTCAGTATTAAACTCTGTTAGAGCTAGTGGAATTTCTTCAGTAACTGATGAATTATGTAACATATTGTTATTTAGAGACCAGTTAGTGGCTTTAGGAATTGTCGGGGGGCAGTGTGCAAAATTTATTATTACAGTGATCTTTGAGTGGCCTGAGAAAAACCTTGTATCAGCAAGATATTTTATTTGCCAATTTGTAAATATATCGGAGATTAGAAAGAAATCTATACATGACCAGGAGTTATAACAGCTAGAAAATATGTATAGTTATTGTTGTTATGAGTGTTCTCCCCAGAGGAAACAGGGTCAATCAGTCCAAAGTCCGAGATTAAATCAATCAAAGCAAGGGAGGCTTGTGTGTTGTATGACTTAGAACTGTTAGAGCAGTCAAGTTTAGGGTCAATTACTGGGTTCCAATCACCCCCCAGTATGTAATAATAATTGGGAAATTTAAGTAAGATGTTGTAAATTTTCAAAATGAAGTCAAGTTGCCTAGAGCATGGTCCATAGAGATTTAGGACTAATATTGGTTTCTGGAGTAGTGGGGTTACATACGTGAAATAGCACCACCTACCCTCTTGGTCTGAAGCGTTATCTAAGATAGTGGGTGTAAATGAGTTTTTAATGATAATAGCTTCCCCTTTAGAATTAGAGCTAGTTCCTGCTGGAATTATATCATTAACCCATTTCCTACTCTTTTCATTCCCCCAGTCCTCTTCAACCATGTGAGATTCGTGAATAAAACAAATGTCTCATTCTGATTTTAAGAGGAGGTGCATTAACAGGTTTCTTTTATTTTTGTCTTGGAGCCCTCTAACATTCCATGAAGATATTTTCCACGCCTTATCTATATTTTATATAGACCTCAGTTTGAGTTTAATGTGAATCTGAGGTAACCAAAAGAAGCAGAGGTCTACTGTGAGGCTTAAGATTAATTCGCTACTTAAGTACCCATAAATTGACTAATGAGAATGCCGCACTGAGCTCTCTCAAACTTACCACTGTGCCTACCCACAAATCCCCTAAAATTGAGAGAGAGAATAGAAGAACAAGTAACCATATTCTTAAAACAATACTGTGATTAGCTAACACAAAAAAACTCAATTTGCATACTATGTACATCATTGACCTAATTCCAAACGTCATCATCAGGTACCCTACTAGACATATCCAACAAACTCTTTACTAGCGGTTTTGCCAGAAATTGAGATGATAACATTGCCTATGTAACACACTGAAGGTATAGTTGTTAGGTAATTTACACATTAAAGAAATATGCAGGACTATAGTCCAACATTAATAAGAGAAAGAGAAGATGTAGAAATATAGAAGAACCATTACAAATGGGTCTAAAGGGAGAGAGATAAGTTCAAAAGTTTAGCTACAAACAATGTTAAGTGAACTATAAGAATGTAATAAAACAGATTAAGCTAAACAACAGTGCATATGTGCATCATCATATCATGTTCTTAAATCTAATATAGTTAAGTCACTAACATTGCCTATTAGTTTATGATTGATAAGGACTGATATGATTTCCAGCCCAGCACCAATAAGTTATTTGCTATTTTACATACTTCAAGCAATACATGAAAATGTCCCTAACACAAAGCCTTTACCTTACATAGGAGTTCTACGCCAGATGAGGAGTAAGGAGTAATATGCTTTCTCCAGGTTACAGTTCACTGTGGAGCAGAATTGCAAAGATCTGGTATTGCTACTGTGACGTTGTTGCTTTAAAGAAAGCCCAGCAGTAAAATATGCTTTCCTGACAATTTATGCAATAAGCAGATTTTCAATCAAGAAGAGACAGAAAAACAGGAAAAGAAAGAGAAAGAAAGGTAAAGGAGAGAAAGGGAAGACATCTTTGAAAGACAAATAGGTGGGAGCTATTCGGAAAGTTTAATATTAGCCTGTGCTGACCAATTAAAAAGTTTATTATAAGTCAGACATCAAATTTATTCATGTAGATTCTCATACTGCGACCCTTAGGAGAGATCTACCTAAACTATTTCAGCCCCAGCTTTGCTCTTGTTCTAGTTAGAGTTATGTCTGTACACCAACTTAAACGACTGGGTGAGTTCTCAGATTTTTTTGTGGCACATAGTGTTCAGAAGAGTCACTTATTGATTTACCCAGAAAACTCGATGGTCAATAGTTTTCCAGCAAAACGCCATATATGTGGAGTGAAAAAAAAAAAAAAAACAGAACATTCAATCTGTTATTTTATTGGAGCACCAAAGCAGGCTTCCCTGTTTCCCCTGAATTTGCAAGGCTCGCACCTTCTGATATATATCTCCTGAAATAGGCCAAAAAACTATTATTCTGGTCCACATTCACCTCTTTTTAAATGCCTTATATACTGAAGCCAGCTCTTAAAATGCATTATGCACAAATCCGAACTCACAATCTCTAGTAAGTCGTCTCATCTTACCCAAATGTTTCCTTTGGTAAAGTTCCATTATTGGCACCTCTTCCTGAATGTCTCAATCATAGCTATGAGGGTCTTCAGATGCGGGGGGAGGTAAGGATTATTTGAGAAGCCTTCATGAGACCCCTCGATTCATGTTGGGACAACCGGAGGCACTTAATACCTTTGCTGTGTATTTGCTTAAACAGGACGGTGGTTGCCACCGCTTAAGGGTCTTGTTAGCTGCCTCATTTTCTTATATAACTTCCAGATGACTAGGACTGATTGCAACTACTTTTATTTTCATTAGATTGTCACTCTATGAATAGATGACATTTGCTTGGCTGTTTTACTGAACTACAGTCACTCTCTTCAGATACCATTCATTTTCGAGACAGAACATATAAGACATTGCCCTGGCTTGTGTGTGAAAGACTCTGTGCTCAAGACCCCCAGCAAAATTTCTTATCTTATTGAAACCTTGGGAAGGGATTCACTGGTACTGCAACACCTTGATTTCCTCATTCTAAGTATCGGAGAGTCTTATGGTATGTGAGGAGAGGAAGGAATCATTATAGAAGTTCATATTTGCGGCCGCACGCTGAGACTGTAGGAAGCACACAATACTTCTTGCTATGCACTAGCTTAATAGTAACGTTGGTTGCCACTTTTTGAGGGTCCCATTGGCAACCTCACTTCAAGCTGAACATACCTGGTAACTAGAGATGAGCGTAATTATTTTTCTTTTTAATACAAAATTATTATGCCTTGTGAGAGGAGGTGTATAAATGATTCAGAGTCAAAAGGCTGGGACCAGAAAAATATACAATGGCTCTGGAAGAGAAAAAAAAAAGAATGATGAGTTATTTATTTCTTTCTAGGCTTCAGGTAATTTTCCAAAACATTTCTGAAATATTGGATTAGCTTCCCTGGGCGAAGCCATGGTGTATTTAATTTAATTCTGATAAAAGGCGAGAGTATTTGGGAATCTCATTTGAAATTTAATCCTTCATTTAATGAGGTCTGTACAGTATGGGGATAGTTTTTGGCATCTTTCATTGATTTCCATGGGGAGATCTTGAGAAATGGAGATAGAATAGGTGTTCCACATAAAGTGTTTTTGTTTTTTGTAGGAAGATAAAATATCTTGTACATCTTGATAATTTAGGAGCTTCACATAGATTGATCTTTGGCTTGTGTTGGTTTGACTTTTATGTAGAGCTTGGTGCGCTCTTTCAATTATACATTCAGATGAAAACTCTCTTGTATGCAATAGTACACTGAGAATTTGCTTTATTGTAGGGATCAGTTGATTGTGTTCATATTTTTCCAGCACACCTCTGATGATGAGATTATTCCTTCTGCTCCTCGCTTCTAGTTCTAATAATTTTGATTGTATACCTGCCAAGGCCTTGTCTTTAGCTTTCACTTCTGATTTTAGTTGGTCTAAGTCCATTTCATTAGATTTCATTCTACCTTCTCCAGAATCTATTCTTTTGGCAATTTGTTTTAGTGTGCCAGCAAATGTACTGAGCTGTTCCGAGAAACCTTGGACAGCGGATTGAAGAGGTAAAAGGGTGCGCTTCAGATCCTCCATAGTAAAGGAATTTTCAGCTTTTTGTTTAGAGGAGTCTTTATTCTGTTCCTGTTGTGCTTTAGATGTTTTTGTCTTTTAGATGTAGCTTCTTTTTCTGGAGATGCTATTGCTGACAACTTGGTTTTGGATGTTTGAGTTTCCATGCCTCCAGCTTCTTTAGGCATTTTAACACCGCAGCTTTGATTTCTTATTTCCCTCATGGTCGCTGTCTGCTGTAGAGATGCTGAAGCCTTTAGACATCTATTTTACACGTGGAAACTTGTGCTGTACTCTTTTTATACAGTAAACAGAATTAATCTGATGATATTCACAGATTTGAAGGATATTAATACAAAACCAAGATACTTGCAGGTGTTTCCTGTCTTTATGCTGTTTGTAGCTGTTGAGCTGCTGGCAAATGCAGCATTATCCTATATTTGTTTAAGAGCTTTGTGGAGAGGGTGCTACTCAGACAGCCACCATCTTGGAATCCTAAAAGGCATAATAATGTGGTGAGACTGTTGCACTGGGGATTGTGCAAATATTATGGTATCGAAGTGGCTATAAAAAACACTGGAAACATGAACCAAAAAGCATCATAGAAAATGATGAAGTTTATATCACATGGAATCACCCATTACCATCAGTTCAAAAGATAGATGCTAGAAAACCGGATATAGTGGTCCAAGAAAAGAAGACAAAAATAGCATTGATCATTGAAATCACCACATCCAGTGACTACAGTGTCTTGCATACAGAGAGACACAAAGTCATAAAATACCAGGATCTGCAGGCAGAAACGAGAGCAATGTGGAAGAAATATATCCAGACAGTTCCAATAGTAGTAGGAGCAATGGGTCTTATAAAAAGAATTTACAATCATATTTAGATATGTTACCAGTCCATGTAACTCCATGTAACTCCATACAAATTGCAGGAGGAGTCATTAATGGCACATTGCAGGTGCTGTGAAGAGCACTACTGGCTGACATCAAAGATTGAAACAATATTAGTTTTTATGAACTTTAATCATACTTTGACTTAGGAATGGGGTTGATTCCTGTCATGGTATTAGAAACTCAAAAGACTTGGAGAAATTAGAAAGACCAAAAAAAATTTTATCTGGAGCTTATGATATAGTAAGAAAACTGCAAGCTAAATACTCCAAAAGAAACTGCCATACCTGTGGTGGTATGTAAAGATATAAAAGGGGAGTGACGAAAAACAAAAGTGCAAATAAAAGAAACAAACAAACCAAAAAAAAAAAAAAATAGAAAATGTAATTGTTGCAAACCACATCAATGGCTAAAGAGTGTAAAGCGTCTAATATACTGAAGACTCAGAAAACTTTGTAGATAACTGTCTACACCAAGAAAAAGTGCCATGAAATCAGTTACTGATATTGTTAAAGTAAATAACTATGAGTACAGTATATGCAGCAGTGGCCATTGATAAAGATGAATGCTTTCCTTAGATGTTTGTCAGAATGTTAATTGTGTTCAGCAGTGTAGAGTTTTAAAAATAAGATGCCTCCAATTCAGTATCAGTTACAAATATATTCTTTTCAAAATATTATAAAATGTTAGCTAGAGCATATACTGGAGGAAACAAATAATATCTTGTCAAAACCACTTACACTTATTATAAATAGGAGGACTACAGTTAAGTTTATAGTAGTATACTGGCCAAAAGACCTCAAGGGCCTTCTTAAGTCTAGCCATGCATCCCAAATGCATCCATATCTGCCTTTATTTAGTTACTTCAACCATAAATGATTTGCCAGAAAAACACAATCCCCTAGATTCTGTATGCCTTGCATGGTGTGCAGGATCAGTGGAGGAGCTCTAGCAGGCAATATGTCTGCCATGCGATCCAGAAACAGCCTGTGCATCTATACCATGTTATCAAAATTTTACTACATCGAATCAATAAAGGTCGAACTTTATTGATCGAATTAGTACAATATCCAATAATATAAAAGAAAAAAATATATCAATAAAAAAAAAAACTAACTAGCACTCCCCCCACACTCCCCCTACTTAAATATACCAACTTCGAGACCGCACTACATTGAGGTAAATGGAAATCTCCCCCTTACGAAGATTTCTGTTTACCTGCGCATGTTCTGAACTTTCGACATTGTCGTGCCAACAATATTGTATTCAATATTTTCCGCTTATGACAACGTGAACTAGACCCCAGCCTTCAGGGGTGTGCACTAGCACTTCTGCACTAGTCCTGCACGGACTAAGCCCATGTATGCAAATCACCCCGTTTGCAGGAGTAATCGATGCAAATGAGGTGAATTTGTGATCCAGGAAGATTGCAACCGGCTGTGCAGGACTAGTGCAATCTGTCGAAATGTACTTGGTTAGTAACTGAGTACATTTCTGCAAATTCCAAAACGGAGCAGTGACAGCTCCAAATAAAGGGTGCATATCAGTCTAGAAGCATGCCAGTGGCCAAGTATAAGGCCATTGGCATTGCAAACAATATAAAAGATGAAAAAATCAACTTCTATTTCTTTTTAGCCGATCTCGGGTGATTAAGCGTAGGGCAGCAGCATGCAAACGGGATCTGGGGAAAATAGCAAAATAAACCTAAAATAATCATTCTAACTAAAATCACTATTCTGCCATGCAAGTCAATGACAGGCAGAAGACAACATGGCCAGTGAGTAGTGGTTGCTAAGGGGGGAGGCTCAGTGTGAGACATGTAACTATGCATTAGCAGGCAATCCTATGCAAATGAGGGGAATGATAGTGAATCACAGTTTTCCCCAGCATGCCAATCAGGTCCCAACAGTGTAAGAGTAGGAATAGCTTGGTGCAAGACTAGGAGTTAGCTGACATCATGGGGGTGTGTGTCAGGCATACTGTAAGCGGACTGGAGCCCTGTGGCTCAGGTTTACTCCTAGCTAAGCACAGCTAAGCAAGGGGGTGTGTCTAACTCTGCCTAGCACTCTGTACATTGCCTAAGCGGGTGTGCATGCCATGCACCGGGCTTTAAAGGTTTTAAAAAAGTTAAACCAGGAAATAGCAGCTCTGTGCACATTTGAGCACTCTGTTTGCATGGCACACCCCTGGGCTTAAACAGGAAGGCAACGGGATGGGAAAACAGCAGTGGGAAGGTAATCTAGGAGAACTAGCATAGCTGGCAGGTGAAATGTATCAGAATCAGCCAATTACACAGGCAGCAAACCAGCCCAGCCCAGAGCACTACTATAAACTATGCAAACACCTTCCCCTATGTTTTTTCCCACAATCTACACCACTAGTGTAAACAAGCGGGGAACTTTTAACACTCATAACAGCAAAATTATAGGGGCTACAATAGCTATCATACAACAACTTGTGGAAGAGGCTGAGGGTGGTGAGGATGTGAATGCTGTTGACCAACCCACAGTGAGGAGACAGAGAAAATTGTACAGACCCAGGGTAACCTACCAGGGGCTACATGAGCTGGAGATAGTGGAGCACTACAGGGTGGACAGGAACTTTCTACAGCAAATTATTGAGCTGTGCCAGCCACACCTCACACACAGAACTAAGAGAGGGGAACCCATCCCAGTAGATACCAAGCTATGTGTAGGTCTAAGAATACTAGCTACCGGTACCTTCCAAAGGCCAATTGGGGATATGATGGGGATCTCACAGGTGTCAGCATCCATGGTACTCCACCAGTTCCTGGATATCATGTCAGCACATGTCGGCGAGCACGTATTTTTCCCCAACACCTGTGAGGTGTTGGCCAGCAATATGCAACTGTTCCACAAAATAGCAGAATACCCTGAGGTAGTGGGTGCTATAGACTGCATGTACATATGCAACAAAGCACCACCTGGTGAGCGGGGCAGGGTCTACATCAACCACAAGGGCTTCCCCTCCATCAACTGCCAGGTCATGTGCGATGCCCAGGGCATAGAAATGAATGTGTGTGCTGGCTGCCCTGGAAGCTATCACGATTCCCACATCTGGCATCTGACGCAGCTGTACCAGAGATTTGCCAATGGGGAGATCCCTCACCATCACCTAGTGGTGGATGCTGGATACGCACTAGAGCCGTAGCTGATGACACTGATCAGAAATGCACACACACCCAAACAAGAACTCCATAATGAAGCACACGCACAGACCAGAATTATTGAAGAGCATGTGTTTGGGATGCTCAAGTCACAGTTCCAGTACCTGGACACATCCGGTGGAGTCTTGCAGTACTCACCAGCTACACATACCCAAATTGTCCTCGTATGTGCCATGCTACACAATATGATCCTGCGGAAACAGCTGCAGCCAGAGCAGCACAGGGAAGGGCCACACAGCCCCCCACCATTGCCAAGGCCTGCACAGGAACAGAGTGACTCAAGAGGAGGAACAACCTGAGCCTGCCCCAGTAGGCAGAAGGAGGCATGTCCAGTATGCCCTGGCCATGTTCTGCCTACTGGGGCAGAAGGAGGCATGCCCAGTATGCCCTGACCTTGGCAAAGAGGCAATGCATAGCACATACACTGACACAGGAGGGACCCAACAAATAACACCTCTCTCTGACTCTCACATACAGTAAAAGAGATGCCAAACATTACACTACCTGCGCTCAACCATATGTAGGGAGTGTACTATGTGCATCCAACATAGGCATCCCTGCAGAACCACCCTTAATACTATGACACCCACAAGATAAGTGACTCACACATGTCAGTCAGGGGGGTTCACATACTCAGCAACAGTCACAGCCAGCAGGACAGGTGTAGACAAACACAAACAAAGGCTGTGCTATGGCCTCTGAATGATGCCTGTGGGTAACCTCCCCCCAAGCCTACACAGACAGACTACAGCAGGTCAGGCAGTGGGATGTTAGTTCTGAAGGTAGGAAGTCAGAAACTAATATGTAGGCAAATCAAAGCTAAGACCTGTAGTACACTGGTATGCCTCTAGTCAGCATGATAGGTAAGAATACAGAATGAAATGGAGTACCTGACATACCAGCACACTCATAGCAAATATGTACAAGTGTCAGGTTTGCCCCCCATCCTATGTAGAAATGTAGTAACAGTCAGGTGTGCCTCCCAATCCAGTGTAGAAATGTAGAAATAGTCATGTGTGCCCCCTGTCCTATGTAGAAATGTAGTAACAGTCAATGCCAAATGATTGATGGATACCCTCCAGAAACAGTATGCTACCTGTAGGTGTACAACACAGAGGTCGGCACTGCAGTACAAACTACCTGGGCTGAAGCCACACATTCAATACAGACAGGCATACAGAGCATGCTCACACACTTAAACACAAAACATATGAAGGCCATGTCTGTTAACACCAGTGGAACAGACATATCTGGCAGTCACAGATGTTAGTGCAGATACTCCTCAGTATGCACCACACATGCTTTGCACACACAGTTGATAGGAACACATACATATATCTAAGGACAACCCACTATAATAAGCCAAAGGTAGACATACATAGATGTGTGGAAGAGGGTGACTGTGACAAGGAGCCATCCAGGTCTGTCCCACCCAGCACACAGCCAAATGTCCACATCCACATGAGGTTCAGATGTCACTCACTGTAGATACTAGCCACCAGTATCTGTCAGCATTACAGACTATGTGGTGCATGTGCTAGCTGTGCAACATGACTGTAAAAGGAAGTAGTCATCTAGCAGCTGTATACACTGTGTGTGTCCTCATGTGGTGTGTCAACCTCTAGATGAATGGGTTATAGCCCATGAACACACACTACCCACCCCATAGCTGTAATATGACATGCCTGCTGAGGTCATCTACTGTGAAATACACCTTTGGGAGAGTTGTAGCCCAATAATCTCTGTGGCACATCCCGTAACTGCATACTGCTGTAGTGTGATAAAATAGTTAGGTACGAGTTCTAATCCCAGACTTGGCAAGCGTGTGTGTGTGTGTGTGTGTGTGTGTGTGTGTGTGTGTGTGTGTGTGTGTGTGTGTGTGTGTGTCTGTAGAACTCTGTCTGTGAAGACAGCATTGCTTTTTAGGGTAGCCACACACCCTACAATTCAAATGCTCTACTTTGGCAAGGCTGCTGATGTCATCTACATAGAAATACACCTCTGGAAAGGTTGTAGCCCATTAATCTCCATAGCATGTCCTATAATTGCATATTGCTGTAAAGTGATAAATTAATTATGTAGGAGTTCTATTCCCAGACTTGACAATTGTGTGTGTGTCTGTGTGTGTGAGTGTGTCGAAAGCAAAGCATTTTAGGCTAGTCACACTCACTACAATTCAAATGCCCTACTTTGGCAATCCTGCTGATGTCATTCACTGTGAAATACACCTTTGGGGAAAGGGGACTCCAGTAAACTCTGTGGTGCATCCTATAACAGCATCATGCTGTAGTGTGATATAAAACTCTAGTAGGGGTTATGTCCCCACACATGGCAGTTGTGGATGTTTTGTGTGTGTTTCGATGTTTGAGTAGGGAGCAATGCATTTTAGGCTAGTCACACTCACTACAATTCAAATGCCCTACTTTAGCAATCCTGCTGATGTCATTCACTGTGAAATACACCTTTCAGGAAGGGGCACTCCAGTAATCTCTTTTGTGCATCCTATAATAGCATCATGCTGTAGTGTGATATAGAGCCCTGGTAGGGGTTCTGTCTCCACATAAGGCAGTTGAGGATGTTTTGTGTGTGTTTCTATGTTTGTGTAGGGAGCAATGCATTTTAGGCTACTCTCACTCACTACAATTCAAATGCCCTACTTTGGCAATCCTACTGATGTCATTCACTGTGAAATACACCTTTGGGGAAAGAGAACTTCAGCAATCTCCATGGCACATTCTATAACTGTGTGGTGCTATAGTGTAATGTACTAGTTAGGTAGGAGTTCTAATCCCAGACATGACAGGCTCTGTGTGTGTGTGTGTGTGTGTGTGTGTGTGTGTGTGTGTGTGTGTGTGTGTGTGTGTGTGTGTGTGTGTGTGTGTGTGTGTGTGTGTGTGTGTGTCTGTGTTTGTCATTTGTATCCCATGTGGCAGTGGGTATGAGTGTGTAACAACTGGACTCAATGTGGAGCGGGTTTTGCAAAATTTGTTATATGGTGGGCCAAGTATATATCACAATGTCCACCGTACAGGGATAACAGAAGTGAAATAGCCAAGATGCTGGGGTGCAAATCAATACCCCTAAATGTGATATCAATGCCAGCTGAACAACGTTAGCAACCCTTGTATTAACCAGGGTACACTCTCAACCCATGACTCGTGCACACACACACACTTGCCTAGGCAACAGACACTATGTTGGTAGTACCCTGCATATTGGCCACTGATAGTAACCATGGTGTGATTGCAGTGGGTTACAGAGGGCATGGCATCCTGTCCATCAGTCTAATAGGCATGTACATGTTGACAGTGCACCTGCCCCATATTCCCCACTGAACACCTGTGGTGCCATCAAATGTGACCCACAAAGGACATAACATGCCTGAAACATAAGCCCTGTATGGACAGATGCCACTGAAACCAGGGACTACCAGTATCATGACATCCACATAGGTGCAGGGCAAACCTGCTGTCCATGAGCAGTTCCCAGCACATGAAGCCAGGACTGGCACATCTGATGATAATGATCTGTGTATGCAACATGGGCCAGACACCCCAGGTACAGTTCCACATGTCACTGTACACACATGTGGAAGGTGTACACATCCCAGACACTGTCCATATCATGGACTAAGGAACACATACATGGCAAGCAATGCACAGCATTGGCCACAGGCACCTATGAGTCACAATGCAGACCATTGCCATGTGACCTGATGCCAAGGTATACCCATTAGCCTTGTATAGCCATCTGGCACCATCAACCATAACACACCCGTGAAGCAGTGCACACATGCATGTCAGTACTGGCACCCATGTATGTGTGTGTGGTGCATAATGCGTATGACCACATTCACACTCACTACAACCCTCATTGGCATACTGAAGCATGCTGTGTGATGTCATACACCTCCACATACCCTTTGCCCATATAACCTCCGTATGACCCCTGTGGTACATGTGATACCTGCACAGTACTGTGTTGTGGCAATCCCACTAGTGATGAGTTGTATTCCTGGCCCTGCCAAGTGTGGCAATGTGTGTGCATCCCTGTGAGAGTGTGGCTGTGTTGACACTGACACCTGTTTTTGTGGGCAGGCACATGTACTACACTTAACATATAGATACCATATTCCTGTTGCAGATGTCACTCACTGTCACATATATGTTCTGAGGGCTCCCCAGCATGTAAACTATGTGGTGCATCCAATAACTGCATGGACATGTGATACCACTGCATAGTCATCGAGGGTTTGATTTCTTGTACTTGTAGGTATGTGACACAAACATGCATAAAGTTTACTCTCCCACCCCTCCCTGGCTTTTCTCTGCCTCTGTCTGCCTCTCTTAATCCCTCTCTGGTGGATGTGGAGACTTACACCTGCTTTGCTTAGGCAACAGCATGTGTATTTTAAGTGATGCTCAGGATCAGCTGATGGTGTCTGCATGAATTGTAACCCTCCTCTAGCTGATTGCATGTGGAACAGTTGTGGTAACATTCCCATAGCCAATTGCATAGAAACAAACACCAATATCTAGGAACATCATGTTGGTGGTGGGCCGTTCATTCACTGTGAGCAGAAACTTGATCTGTTGTTTGGCAAACAGCATTTCAGCTGGATTGGGGTTTACTTCTAACAGCATACACTGTGGAAACAAGCCAACACATAGGAGGGGGATGTGCCTGGCCTGACTACAGACTGTATGTGCTGCTATACTGCATTTGGAGTAATGTTTGTTTAACAGGGTGTATGTAGCTATGGCTGTCCTACATGTTTACATACCTGCCATGTCAGTGCTTTCTTAATGAGGGAACACCGATCTGTAGGGCCATCTACAGACTGGCCAGTGTGTGGTGCCTTTTGTTTCTTGTGTTACCCACAGAGCACCTATCTATGAACTGCAGAAAGTAGTGTGAAGACTGCAGTCTGTAGATGGTGACAGCTGTGAGAGTTACTGACTTCATATCCCTCATAGGACATATGGTGCAACACACCCTGTTACAACAGTAAATGTATGAGGTTATCACAGCAACATGTCAATATTGGCCCTGTGTATGTGCCTCCAGCCACAACCCTGACAACCTTTGTACATATGTCATGCAGTAAGGGGCGCATATGTACTGTACACCATAATTAGTGACATCATATCTAATAACAAGCCAGTGAGATATCAGACTGCTACACATGTAATGTATAGTAGGGGTTATATTTGATGGCATAACCTGGTCATTCTGTGGTTGTATGTACAGTACTGAGGTCTGTGTACTTATGGTGATTGTTGGCAGTGTGTGTATTGTTAATATGTACCTTGGCCTGTGTACAGACCATGGTAGATGTCATTGTTTTTGGTCCTGATCTACATGATGCTCCACTGTATGTTACCCTATCGGCTTACAGGTTTGTAGGGCCATACACATACATGTCCCATACCACAGACAGGCAGTGGACCACACTGTGTAGCAGCCCAGTATATGTAGGGTTAGTGTGTGGGTGGCACATATGAGGTTGGTGTTGAACAGATAATCCAAATACTGTAATAATATGCTAACATGCCATATGTAGCTGTGGCTGTGTTCACATTGGTTGTGATGACGCACTTACACACAGCTGTATGTTACTCTGTGCTGTGGCATGCCTGTAGAGCCTGCTGTCTGTGTGCAGGTACATGTGCATTCCTCCATAGGAAATGTAGGCCAGTGTTGAGCCGGTCTGCCTGTAGCCTGCACAGTGCTGTGTTACATGCCTAGCAGCTTAGTGTACTTACCCAGTGAGATGTAATGTCCAGTTACTTGCCCAATGTACAGCTGCTGGGCCACCATAAAAGTCAGGTATGTCAGACAGATCAGTGGTATGCTGTATACATATATGTCAATATCTAGTGGGTGGTATGTGGCCATGGCACCTCCGTACCAATGGTTATTATGTGGCAGGACAGACAGGGATGTGTGAATGCATAACCTATGGGGGCAAATGTATATCTGTAGTTACATGTTATACCCATCTACATGGCCGTTAACATGCACATTGTCAGGATTGATCCACATGTCTTGCACTAATGGGTTCTGTGTATACCTCTGGACTGTCCAGATTGTGTCAGACTGTCCACATTTATTGGCCATTATCTCTGCTGTAGTCCACAGGAGCATTACGTGCTAGCAGTGGTGCTGTACTATGATGTCCTTAGAATGTCTGTCAGTAGCCAATGGCACACATGTTAAAAGCAGATGTGACCTCCGACACACACTATGTCTGTGAAGACAATCCCTACTACAGTAACAATACTCTACAAGTATACCTGCTATACATACCTGACATCCCCTTGCACTACAATGTTGGGACTACAGGGGCTCTGAGGTAGGGCTACACTCCATGTTCAGGACATATGGTGATGATATATGTACATATACTTATCCAGATATCTATATAGACATAAAGATATACATATCGACATACATAGATGGATATGTATATGTACATAGATATACAAATAAACACCCACATATATACATATACAGGGCAATATATGTCTACACATATACAGATAGAGATACATATGCACATATACATATGGATATCTACATATATATTGACAGTAGTAGGTATATCAGAATAGATATGTATGTACATATAGTTATTGATATCTACATATATACCAACATAACAAGGCATATTTGTACACATAGGATGTGCATACATATATGGCTATATATACATATATCTATATATAAGTATACATATATCTATATATAAGTATACATATATCTATGTATACATATAATTATATATACATATATGTATATGGGAGCACTACAGAATCCTGAAAGCCCAAAGTACTGAAGACCATCAGGGGTGAGCTGCCTTAAGGTATATGGATGTACATTACCATACAGTCCACCTTGGTTAAATGCAGGCCTACTGCCACCTGCCATACAGACTGTTCTGTTTGTCAGTGTGCTTGTGATGGTGTCAGTTGTGCCTTGTTATGTAACAGTTACATGCCATTGTATTAACTGAGGTCTTTACCCACTAGGGATTGTCTACAGAGTGTAGATAGAGGCTGCTGAACTATACACCTGCATTATTTACCATTGATTGTTTGGTATCCTGTGGCCCAGTCTGTTTTGCTATTGTACTACTCGATAGCCTTGGCCTGGACAGCAACATTTGTTAACTTTTCCAGACTACTGTATTAGTATAACTGTTTCACAGTTGCATTACTCAGTTTATATGGATGTCCGTGTCTAAACAGCTATATAACATGGCATATACAACTGTAATAGTACACAAATAAAGCTTTTGCATTTATGCACAACTGTGTGTGGTGTTAAATCCTTTGATATCTCTGTGGGTATATGTTGCAAGCAATGAATGTCACTTGTATGGGTGGCTCATACAGTCTCTAGTTGGTAAGGTGGTAACTCTAGGACTAGTGGCTGTTCCATATTGTGTGCATGAACTACATATGTAACTTACTGTACATATCTCTGCGTTTGTATGTGTAGTTTCATCTATATCTATCTCTCTCTCTCTCTCTCTATATATATATATATGTGTGTGTGTGTGTGTGTGTGTGTATATATATATATATATATATATATATATATATATATATATATATATATATATGTCAGTAGCTGCATATATGTGTCTGTGTATATGTATTCTAGGGATGACCATGTCATCTCTGGTCGTGGTTATGGGATCTGCAACATTTGGTAGTGTATTGCAGTGGGGACATGTTTGGCTGTGTGGGGGATATACCTATTTGTACAAGACATATATTGTTTGGGGCCTCTCAACCCCGTGAATGTTGCATATTTTTGTTATTCCCCCATTGTTATCTACAGATGTATGTCCATATATACCTATATATCTATATATATATATATATATATATATATATATATATATATATATATATATATATATGTATGTATATATAAAGCTATATCTATATACTGTATTTCCCCAAAAATAAGACTGGGTCTTATACTCTTTCCCACACCAAAATACGCACTAGGGCTTATTATTAGGGGATGCCTTATTTACCCACACTGTCCAAAAATCTACCTTTATTCATTTATTCATGCAGAAAAATCAACACTTATTAATGAACACAAATCGACATGTATCCATGTACAAAAATTGACATTTATTCATGTACACAAATTGACATTTATTTCGTACTTTTCTGTTATTGGACAACAGATCTAACACATTAAAACAGTTGTATGAGAATTCTACATAAACAGTACACCAAATATTTCAACTTCAGAATATCTGCACCTTGGCTTTCACAGTTATTCAAATACAGTCATCTTCTTCTGGAACATTGTCATAAGTGTGCAACCCCCGAATTTCGACCTGAATTTCTTGTGACTCCATTTCCTGTAGAATTATTGGCCCCAATCTGTCATGCCTAGCAATAGAGCTCTGGTTAAATGAGCACTGTTTGTCCAAGTAGCCTGCTCGTAGTGCATTCGCAACACATCTGTCAGTGATTTTATCCCATGACATTTTCACCCAAGTCACAACCTCTTGCAGGCTAGGCTTCACAAAGTTTCCATGCTGATTTCTCTCCACTCTATTTTCAATGTATTCATTGAGTTTCATGTGCAAATGGTCTTTGAATGAATTGTTTATTGCAATATCAAGAGTCTGGAGATAGGCAGTCATTCCTGCGGGAATCATTATTTGATCTATTTTTCTCCATACAAGGAATTTATTCATTTCTTTAGCTCGGTGAGTGCTGGCTGAATCCCAGAATAGCAGACCTCTTTTGCCACCTCACAAAACAAGGGGCAGCATTACATCGACCCACTTCCTTATAGCTGCTTGTGCGCACCAGGCTGTTTTGATTTCAAGAATGTAAATGCCTGAAACATGTTCAGTCTTATTTTCCTTGCCCTTACTAATGATTAGAGGTGGGATTTTCTCTCCATCTAGACAAATTGTCAAAATACAGGTAACACGAGCATTCTTGTAACTAGTGAAGGTAGTAGATTGACGAGGCACTCCTCTAATCAATTGTTGTTTGAAATCCTTGGCTCATAAACACTGCAGTTTCATCCATAGCAATTATGTTGGACAGTTGGTATTTAAAAAGGTCAATGCCATGAACAAAGGACATGAACGCAAGTGCACATTTAATGACTTCAGTATCTTCCAGCTTGAACAGTGTTGTTGATCTTCTTACAGACAGTTCTTATCACTGAAGGAAGCCATCTAGCCAATGTTGTGATGCTTTGAAATCTTCTGGGGATATTTCTAACTGTGGTGCCATTGCAAGGGCAAAAGCATGGATATCAGCCCTGCGCACAACCAAAGCCTTTTCTCTCCTGTTAGCAATCCACTCACAGATGATGTCTTCCAGGTCAGGATATAATGGTTGCTGACCTGATCCATACTTGAACTTCTTAGCATTTCCCTCGTTGGCCTGTTGACTGAGGTTATCATACACTGCACGCCATTTTCGGACCATTCATATATTTAACTTATTCTCTTTGCAGAAAGCCATCGGATTCTTTCCCTGGGAGTCCGCCATGATTCCTTTCTTGTACACAATGGAATAGTTCTTTCTTTTTGCACCCATCTTGTCGGGGGGGGGGTTAATTTGAAGACTTACGAGACCAGAGTGGCAACACAAAATGGCACTGTTTACAAAGAGAAGGCAGAACCACAACCATGCACTATCACATGTGCATGCTTTACGCAAGTTGTCTGTATGTTGACCGATCAAAATATGCCTGCCTGTGTTTATGGGCCAAGGATCTCAACTGTCATGTGTGAGTAATGGTTAGGGTTACAGTAAGAATTGTGCAGGACTCCCAAGCAAAGAATCTTATGACTTTCTGCAAAGAGAAGAAGTTGGGTGTCTGAATGGTCTGAAAATGGTGAGCAGAGTACATTAACCTTAGTCAATGGGTGTCAATAATATTATTTTATAATTCAACACGTCCATCATATGTAGTTGACAAGCTTAACTGGGCTTATTTTTGGGGTAGGGTTTATACCATGACCACCCTGGAAAACCATACTAGGCCTTATTCTCTGGTTAGGTCTTATTTACAAAGAAATATGGTATGTAACCCAGGAAAAGAGCTCTCCCGCCTGGGTAGATGTGGAAGCCATGAGGGGGTCCCTCCCGAAAGAAGTCCTTAAGGGAGAGAGAGGTGGAAACTGGCCAGGCTAGGAGAGCTGCTGCCTGGGTGAGGGGGTCCAGAACACAGCCATCTCCAGGATGAAAGTCCGGAAGGGGGATAGAGGTGGAAAGGGGAGGGGCAGGGAGCACTCCCTCCTGTGTGGGAGGGTCCGGATCACAACCCCCCAGTGGAACGCAAGTCCCCAATGAAGCATCTGGTGGAAGGCTTTGGGGCCAGGAGTGCTCCTGCCAGGCAGGGTGAAGGTGTCCGACATCAACTGGTACCCAACAGCATTCCTGAAATGTCGCAAAGTCCCCAGAATGGCTCTGGACCCGAAAGGAGGGGGACGTGGAAGTCCTGATGAGAGCATGCCTGCCCCTCTGCGGCCGAGTGGAGTTCCCCAAGGTTGGCCAGGATCAGAGGGAGGTCCCACTGAGAGGCTCAGAAGGCACGGAGATACGGCATGGTTTGGCAGCCTGCAGTGGATCTGGGGAAGATGGGGACCGTAGTGCTCTGGACTGGAAAGGAGCATGGGCTTGGAAGTCCTGATGGGGGTGTGCCTGCCCCTCAGTGGCCAAAGGACGTTCCACAGGGCCAGCCAGAATGGCAGGGAGGTCCCCTTGAGAGACTCTGAGAGCATGGGAGCACAACCTGGCCAAGCAGCCTCCAGGAGATCTGGTGAAGATAGGGACCATGGTGCTCTGGACCGGAAAGGAGCATGGGCTCGGAAATCCCGATGATGGCGTGCCTGCCCCGCGGTGGCCAAGGGGAGTTCTGTGGGGCCAGCCAGGACTGGAGGAAGGTCCACCTGAGAGGCTCTGAGGGCATGGGGACATGGCCTGGCCAGGCAGCCTCCAGGAGATATGCGGGAGACAGGGGTTGTGGTGCTCTGGACCTGAAAGGAAGGGGACGTGGAAGTCCTGATGAGAGAGTGCCTGCCCCTCGGTGGCTGGGGGGAGTTCTTCAAGGGTGGCCTGGATAAGAGGGAAGTCCCCCTGAAAGGCTCTGAGGGCAAGGGGGACACAGCATGGTTTGGAGGCCTTCAGGGGAAATGCAGGAGATGGAGACTGTGGTGTTCTGGACCTGAAAGTAGGGGGATGTGGAAGTCCCGATGAGAGCATGCCTGACCCTCTGGGGCTGAGGGGTGTTCTGCGAGGGTAGCCTGGATCAGAAGGAGGTCCCCCTGAGAGACTCCAAGGGCATGGGGACATGGCCTAGCTAGGCAGCGTCCAGGAGATATGCGGGAGATGGGGACTGTGATGCTCTGGACCTGAAAGGAAGGGGACGTAGAAGTCCCGATGAGAGAGTGCCTGCCCCTCGGCAGCCAGGGGGAGTTCCGCAAAAGCAGCCAGGATCAAAGGGAGGTCCCCATGAGAGGCTCTGAGGGCATGGGGACATAGCCTGGCCAGGCAGCCTCCAAGAGATATGTGGGAGATGGCGTCTGTGGTGCTCTGGACCTGAAAGTAGGGTGACGTGGTAGTCCAAATGAGGGCGTGCCTGCCCCTCGGTTGCTCAGAGGAGTTCCACAGGGCCAGCCAGGACCAGAGGGAGGTCCCTCTGAGAGGCTCCCAGGGCACAAGGACATGGCCCAGCCAGGCAGCCTCCATAATATCTGGGGAAGATTGGGACCATGGTGCTCTGGATAGGAAAGGAGCATGGGCTCGGAAGTCCCGATGAGGATGTCCCTGCCCCTCAGTGGCAGACGGGAGTTCTATAGGTCTGGCTGGGACAGGAGGGAGGCCCCCCTGAGATGTTCTGAGGGCAGGAGGACATGGCCTGGCCAGGCAGCTTCCAGGAGATATGCTGGAGACAGGGACTGTGGTGCTCTGGACCTAAAAGGAAGGGGACATGGAAGTCCCAATGAGAGCATGCCTTCCCCTCGGCGGCCGGGGGGGAGTTCCAAGAGGGCGGCCTGGATCAGAGAGAGGTCCACCTGAGTGGCTCTGAGGGCAAGGGGGACACGGCAGGGTTTGGCAGCCTTCAGTGGATATGCAGGTGACAGGGACTGTGGTGCTCTACACCTGAAATTAGGGGGACATGGAAGTCCCGATGAGAGCATGCCTGCCCATCTGTGGCCGAGGGGTGCTCCACGAGGGTGACCTGGATCAAACAGAGGTCCCCCTGAGAGTCTCAGAGGGCATGGGGACATGGCACAGTTTGACAGCCTTCAGGAGATCTGGGAAAGATGGGGACTGTGGTGCTCTTGACCGGAAAGGCGCATGGGCTCGGAAGTACCGATGAGGGTGTGCCTGCACCTTGGCGGCTGAGGGGAGTTCTGTGGGGCTGGCTGTGACCAGAGGGAGGTCCCCTGAGAGGCTCCAGTGGCACAGGGACATGGCCCGGCCAGGCAGCCTCCAGGAGATATGCAGAAGACGTGAACTGCCCCCGTGAACCTCTTGCAAGCTAGGCTTCACAAAGTTTCCATGCTGATTTCTCTCCATTCTATTTTTAATGTAGTCATTGAGTTCAATGAGCAAATGGTCCTTTAATGGCTTGTTTATTGCAATATCAAGAGTCGGGAGATAGACAGTCATTCCTGCGGGAATCATTATTTGATCTATTCTTCTCTGTGCAAGGAATTTCTTCATTTCTTTAGCGAGGTGAGTTCTGGCTGAATCTCACACTAGCAGACCTCTTTTGCCACCTCGCAAAACAAGTGGCAGCATTACATTGACCCACTTCCTTATAGCTGCTTGTGTGCACCAGGCTTTTTCGGTTTCAAGAATGTAAATGCCTGAAACATGTTCAGTCTTAATTTTCTTGCCCTTCCTAATGATTAGAAGTGGGATTTTCTTTCCATCTAGATGAATTGTCAAAATACAGGTAACACGTACACTCTCCTAACCAGTGGAAGGAATGTAGATTGACAAGGCACCCCTCTGATCAGTTGTTGTTTGAGATCCTTGGCCCATAAATACTGCAGTTTCATCCATAGCAATCATGTTGGAGAGTTGGTATTTAGAAAAGTCAATGCCATCAACAAAGGACTTGAATGCAAGTGCACGTTTAATAAACTTCAGTATCTTCCAGCTTGAACAGTGTTGTTGATCTTCTTAGAGACAGCTCATATCGCTGAAGGAAGCAAACCAGCTAATGTTGTGATGCTTTGAATTCTTCTGGGGATATTTCTAACTGTGGCGCCATTGCAAGGGCAAAATCTTGGCCATCAGCCATGCGCACTACCAAAGCCTTTGCTCTCCAGTTAGCAATCCACTCACAGATGATGTCTTCCAGCTCAGGATTTAATGGTTGCTGACCTGATCCACACTTGCACTTCTTAGCATTTCCCTCATCAGCCTGTTGACTGAGGTTATCATACGCTGCACGCCATTTTTGGAACATTCTGAGATCTAACTTCTTCTCTTAGCAGAAAGCCATCAGATTCTTTCCCCAGGAGTCCGCCATGATTCCATTTCTTGTATGCGACAGAGTAGCTCTTTCTTTTTGCACTCATCTTGTCTGGGTGGGGGTTAATTTGAAGACTTACAAGACTGGAGTAGTAACACAAAATGGCACTGTTTACAAAGAGAAGGCACAATCACAACCATGCACTATCACATGCATGTGCTTTACGCACATTGTCTGTATGTTGACCGATCAAAATACACCTGCTAGTGTTTATGGGCCAAGGATCTCAACCATCAAGTGTGAGTGATGGTTAGGGTTACAGTAAGAATTGCGGAGGACTCCCAGGCAAAGAATCCTATGACTTTCTGCAAAGAGAAGTTGGGAGTCCGAATGTTCTGAAAATGGTGAGCAGAGTACGATAACCTCAGTCAACGAGTGTCAATAATATTATTTTATAATTCAACACATCTGTCATGCGTTGTTGACAAGCTTAACTGCGGCTTATTTTTGGGGTAGTGTTTATATCATGACCAACCTGGAAAACCATGCTAGGCCTTATTCTCTGGTTAGGTCTTATTTACAAAGAAATAAAGTATGTATCCCGGGAAAAGAGCTCTCCCACCTGGGTAGAAGTGGAAGTCATGAGGGGGTCCCTCCCGATGGAAGTCCTTAAGGGAGAGAGAGGTGGAAAACAGCTGGGCTAGGAGAACTGCTGCCTGGGTGAGAGGCTCCAGACTGCAGTCACCTCCAGGATGAAAGTCTGAATGGGGATATTGGTGGAAAGGGGCCGGGCAGGGTGTGATCCCACCTGTGTGGGAGGGTCCAGTTCGTACCCCCCAAGTGGAATGGAAGTCCTCAAGGGAGCATCTTGTGGAAGTCTGCAGGGCCAGGAGTGCTCCTGCCTGGCAGGGGGAAGGTGTCCGACATCGCCTGGTACTCGGTGACATTCCTGATATGTCACAAAGTTCCCAGAATGGTTCTGGACCAGAAAGGCGGGGGTCGTGGAGCCCTGATGAGAGCGTGCCTGCTCCTCTGCAGCCAAGTGGAGTTCCACAAGGGTGGCCAGGATTGGAGGAAGGTCCCCCTGAGAAGCTCCAAGGGCACAGGGACACGGCCCAGCCAGGCAGCCTCCAGGAGATATGCGGGAGACAGGGACTGCGGTGCTCTGGATCTAAAAGGAGGGGGATGTGGAAGTCCCAATGAGAGCATGCCTGGCCCTCAGCGGTGGGGGGGAGTACCAAGATGGCAGTCTGGATCAGAGGGAGGTCCCCCTGAGAGGCTCCGAGGGCAAGGTGGACATGGCATGGTTTGGCAGCCTTCAGGGGATATGCGGGAGATGGGGACTGTGGTGCTCTAGACCTGAAAGTAGGGGAACATGAAAGTCCCGATGAGAGCATGCCTGCCCCTCTGCAGCTGAGGGGTGCTCCACGAGGGTGGCATGGGTTGGAAGGGGTTCCCCCTGAGATGCTCTGAGGGCATGGGGACATGGCATGGTTTGGCAACCTCCAGGAGATCTGGGAAAGATGGGGGCCATGGTGCTCTGGACCGGAAAGGAGAGTGGGCTCAGAAGTACCGATGATGGCATGCCTGCCCCTCGGTGGCAGAGGGGAGTTCCACAGGTCCGGCCAGGACTGGAGGAAGTGCCTCCTGAGAGGCTCCAAGGGCACAGGGACATGGCTAGGCAGCCTCCAGGAGATCTGGGGAAGATGGGGACCGTGGTGCTCTGTACCGGAAAGGAGTGTATGATCGGAAGTCCTGATGAGGGTGTGCCTGCCCCTCGGCGGCAGAGTGGAGTTCTACAGGGCTGGCCAGGACCAGAGGGAGGTCCCCCTGAGAGGCTCTGAGGGCGTGGGGATAGGGCATGGTTTGGCAGCCTTCAGGGGATATGCAGGAAATGGGGACTGTGGTGCTCTGGACCTGAAAGGAGGGGGACATGGAAGTCTCGATGAGAGTTTGCCTGCCACTCGGCGGATGGGGAGAGGTCCACGAGGGTGGCCTGGATTGGAAGGATGTCCCCCTGAGAGGCTCCAAGGGCAAGGTGACACAGCACAGTTTGGCAGCCTGAAGGGGACATGGATGTGGTGGGTTCCCCCCGAGGAGAGTCAGAGTCAGTGGCCAGGAGAGTTGCCTGACAGCACTGGTGTGCCAAGGATCACCTCCGGAAGCCAGGTCTGCGATCGCGTCCTTCCAGGCCCCAGTGGTGCCGAGATTTGGCCGCCGTGTCATCTTGTGCTCAGCTTCGGTGGGGGTAGTCGGACAACAGCACTGGTGTGCCGAAGGCTGCCCCCAGAAGTAAGGGCTGCAATCCCATCCTCCCAGGCCCCAGGGGTGCCGAGATATGGCTGCTGTCGCATTTCATGCTCTGGTTCAGCAGTGGGAGTCAGCCGACAGCTTGAGCATGCTGAGGGCCACCCCCAGAAGCCCGGTCTACGATCGCATTCTCCCAAGCCCCAGTGGTTCCAAAATATGGCAACCGTGTCATCTTGTGCCTGGCTTCGGCAGGGGTAGCCAGACAACAGCGCTGGTGTGCCAAAGGCTGCCCCGGAAGTAAGGGCTGCAATCCCATCCTCCCAGGCCTCAGGGGTGCCAAGATATGGCTGCTGTGGCATATCATGCCATGGTTCAGTGGGAGGGAGTCAGCCAACAGTGTGTGCATGCTGAGGGCCACCCCCAGAAGCCAGGTCTGCGATCACATTGTCCCAGGACCCAGTGGTGCTGAGATACGACCGCCATGTCATCTTGCGCCCGGCTTTGGTGGGGGTAGTTGGACAACAATGCTGGTGTGCTGAAGGCCACCCCCGGAAGATATGGCTACCATGGTGTCTCGTGCCCAGCTCCAGAAGGGGTAGTCGGCCAACAGTGTGGGTGTGACGAGAGATGCCCCCAGAAGCCAGGTCTGCTGAGATAATGCAGCAGTGGCGTCTCATGCCTGAGACCATCCACAGGTGCTGGGTCAGCCTCCGGTCCTTTACCCAGCACTGCACGGATGATGCCCTGTGAACAGCACCACTTAGGAGACAAGGAGGCACATGCCAGAAGGCTTGAAGTGAAGCAGGTTTGTTGGCACCTGCTGTGTCTGAGGAGTGAGAAGGAAGCACAAGACAAAATGGGCTAAGATGCCTGAACCCGGGGCCATATCCTGTGTGAGTTTGAAAGCCCTAGGTGGAGGGCAAAGGGGAGAACCGGCACCATGGAAGTCTGGATGAGGGTCTGGCTGAGGCCTCGTGGCCCAGCAGAGTTCCACGAGGCTGAAAGATTGAAGGAAGCTCCCCTGAGAGGCTCTGAGGGCAGGTTTGACACATAATGATTTGGCAGCCTCCAGGAGTTATGCATCCCAGGAAAAGAGCTCTCCTGCCTCATTAGAAGTGGAAGCCATGAAGGGATCCCTCCCGATGGAAGTCCTTAAGGGAGAGAGAGGAGGAAATTGGCCGGGCTGGGAGAGCTGCCACTTGGGTGAGGGGGTCCAGACCGCAGCCCCTTCCACAATGGAAGTCCAGAAGGGGGATAGAGGTGGAAAGTGGCTGGGCAGGGAGCACTCCCTCCTGTGTGGGACGATCCAGATTGTGCCCCCCCCCAGTGGGATGGAAGTCCCCAAGGGAGCACCAGGCAGAAGGCTGCTGGGCCAGAAGTGCTTCTGCCAAGCAGGGGGAAGGTGTCTGACCTCGCCCGGTACCTGACGGCATCCTCGAAATGTCGCCAAGTCCCCAGAACGGCTCTGGACCTGAAAGGAGGGGGACGTGGAAGTACCGATGAGAGCATGCCTGACCCTCAGCAGCCAGGGTGAGCTCTGCAAGGGCGGCCTAGATCGGAGCGAGGTCCCCTTGAGAGGCTCTGAGGGCACAGGGTTACAGCCTCACCAGGCAGCCTCCAGGAGATCTGGAGTAGACGGGGACCATGGTGCTCTGGACTGGAAAGGAGCATGGCCTTGGAAGTCCCTATGAGGGTGGGCCTGCCCCTTGACGGTCAAGGGGAGTTCCACAAGGGTGGCTTGGATAGGAGGGAGGTCCCCCTGAGATGTTCCAAGGGCACGGGGACACAGCAAGATTTGGTAGCCTGCAAGGGATATGCAGGAGACGGATCTGTGGTGCCTTGTACAGGAAAGGAGGTGGGCTTGGAAGTCTCAATGAAAGCATGCTTGCCCCTTGGCAGTCAGGGGGAGTTCTGCGAGTGTTGCCTGGATCGGAGGTAGGTCCCCCTGAGAGGCTCTGAGGGCATGGGGACATGACCCAGCCAGGCAGCTTCCAGGAGATCTGGGGAAGAAGGGGACCGTGGTGTCCTGGAACGGAAAGGATTGTGAGCTTGGAAGTCTCTATGAGGGCGGACCTGCCCCTCGGTGACTGGAGTGTGTTCCAAGAGGGCAGCCTGGATCAGAGGGAGGTCCCTCTGAGAGGCTCCGAGGGCACAGGGACATGGCATGATTTGGCAGCCTGCATGGGATATGCAGGAGACGGGGACTGTGGTACCCTGGACCAGAAAGGAGGGGGCTCGGAAGACCCTATGAGAGTGTGCCTGCCCCTCGGTGGCTGAGGGGAGTTTCCCAACCACAGCCTGGATTGGCAGGAGGTCCCCCTGAGAGGCTCCATGGGCATGGGGACACGGCCCAGCCAGGCAGCCTCCAGAAGATCTGGGGAAGATGGGGACCATGGTGCTCCAGACCGGAAAGGAGCGTGGGATCGGAATTCCCAATGAGGGGAGCCTGCCCCTTGGCAGCAGAGGGGAGATCCACGAGGGCAGCCTGGATTAGAGGGAGGTCCCCCTGAGAGGCTCAGAGGGCATGGAGACATGACACTATTTGACAACCTGCAGGGTATATGCAGGAAACGGGGTCTGTGGTGCCCTGGACTGGAAAGGAGGGGGTCTCAGAAGTCCCGTTGAGAGCGTGCCTGCCCTTTGGCGGCCAAGGTGAGTTACAAGAGGGTGGTCTGGATTGGGGGAAGTCCCTCTGAGAGGTTCCAAGGGCACAGGGACACAGTATGATTTGACAGCTTGCAGGGGATATGCAAGAGACAGGGATTGTGGTGCCCTGGACTGGAAAGGAGGGGGGACACGGAGGTCTCAATGAAAGCATGCCTGCCCCTCGGTGGCTGGGGTGAGTTCCTCGAGGGTGGCCTGGATCGGAGGTAGGTCCCCCTGAGAGGCTCTGAAGGCATGAGGACACGGCATGGTTTGGCAGCCTCCAGGAGTTAAAGGCCAAGGGGGTCTCCCATCAGAGTCCAGGTCCGAACCCTGGGTGACTTCCCGCTGTTCATACCGTATTTTCCTGAAAATAAGACTGGGTCTTATACTCTTTCCCCCCACCAAAATATGCATTAGGGCTTATTATAAGGGGATGCCTTACTTACCCACACCATCCAACAATCTACCTTTATTCATTTATTCATGTACAAAAATCAACATTTATTAATGAACACAAATCGACATTTATTCATGTACAAAAACTGCCATTTATTCAGGTACAAAAATTGACATATATTTAGTACTTTTCTGTTATTGGACAATAGTTCTAATGTGTTAAAACAGGTGTGTGAGAATTCTACATAAACAGTGCACCAGACATGTCAACTTCAGAATATCTGCACCTTGACTTTCACAGTTGTTCAAATACAGTCATGTCATCTTCTTCTGGAACATTGTCATAAGTGTCCAACCCCCAAATTTCAACCTGAATTTCTTGTGACTCCATTTCCATTAGAACCATTAGAACCATTGGCCCCAATCTGTAATTCCTAGCAATAGAGCTCTCCTTAACTGAGCACTGCTTGTCCAAGTAGCCTGCTCATAGTGCATTGGCAACACATCTGTCAGTGATTTTATCCCATGACTTTTTCACCCAAGTCACGACCTCTTGCAGGCTAGGTTTCACAAAGTTTCCATGCCAATTTCTCTCCATTCTATTTTCAGTGTAGTCATTGAGTTCCATGCGCAAATGGTCCCTGAATGGGTTGTTTATTGCAATATGATAGGCAGTCATTCCTGCGGGAATCATTATTTGATCTATTCTTCTCTGTGCTAGGAATTTCTTCATTTCTTTAGCGCGGTGAGTGCTGGCTGAATCCTAGACTAGCAGTCCTTTTTTGCCACCTCGCAAGACAAGTGGCAGCATTACATCGACCCACTTCCTTATAGCTGCTTGTGTGCACCAGGCTTTTGCAGTTTCAAGAATGTAAATGCCTGAAACACGTTCAGTCTTATTTTTCTTGCCCTTACTAATGATTAGAGGTGGGATTTTCTTTCCATCTAGATGAATTGCCAAAATACAGGTGACACGTGCACTCTTGTAACCAGTGGAGGGAATGTAGATTGATGAGGCAACCCTCTGATCAATTGTTGTTTGAGATCCTTGGCCCATAAACACTGCAGTTTCATCCATAGCAATCATGTTGGACAGCTGGTATTTATAAAAGTCAATGCCATCAACAAAGGACTTGAATGCAAGTGCACGTTTAATAACTTCAGTATCTTCCAGCTTGAACAGTGTTGTTGATCTTCTTACAGACAGTTCATATCACTGAAGGAAGCCATCCAGTCAATGTTGTGATGCTTTAAATTCTTCTGGGGACATTTCTAACTGTGGTGCCATTGCAAGGGCAAAAGCTTGGATATTAGCCCTGTGCACAACCAAAGCCTTTGCTCTCCTGTTAGCAATCCACTCATAGATTATGTCTTCCAGCTTAGGATATAATGGTTGTGACCTGATCCACACTTGCACTTCTTAGCATTTCCCTCGTCAGGACCATTCGGAGATCTAACTTCTTCTCTTTGCAGAAAGTCGTCAGATTCTTTCCGTGAGAGTCTGCCACAATTCCTTTCTTGTACGCGACGGAGTAGCTCTTTCTTTTTGCACTCATCTTTTCTGGGGGGGGTTACTTTGAAGACTAACGAGACCGGAGTGGCAACATCAAATGGAGCTGTTTACAAAGAGAAGCCACAACCACAACCATGCAATATCACGTGCGCATGCTTTATGCACGTTGTCTGTACGTTGGCCGATCAAAATATGCCTGCCAGTGTTTATAGGCCAAGGATCTCAACTGTCAAGTGTGAGTGATGGTTAGGGTTACAGTAAGAATTGTGGAGGAATCCCAGGCAAAGAATCTTATGACTTTCTGCAAAGAGAAGAAGTTGGGTGTCCGAATGGTCAGAAATGGTGATTAGAGTATGATATCCTCAGTCAACGGGTGTCACTAATATTATTTTATAATTCAATACGTCCGTCGTGTGTTGTTGACAAACTTAACTGGGGCTTATTTTTGGGGTAGAGTTTATATCATGACCACCCTGGAAAACCATGCAAGGCCTTATTCTCTGGTTAGGTCTTATTTACAAAGAAATACTGTATATATATATATATATATATATATATATATATATATATATATATATATATGCAAATGGGGTTAAACTCGCTTATTAGTGCTTAAATATGCTTACCACTGCTCATTGGTGCTTAAACCTGATTACTAGTACTTTATTCATTATGACACTGACACCACACATGTGCATTACATTACTCCAGTTCATAAATATATGTTATTTAGTGGTTTTGCAACATAAATATTGATGGACTGTGCTGCAGTGGGACTCAAACCGGGAATTCCTGCTTGTAAGGCGAATGCTCTGCCCACTACACTATTGCTATCCTGCTTCATTTGCATATACCTTCCTTGTTATCCTCTTCAGCCATTTAAGCTGCATCTATCGTAGCTAAGCGATGGGCACACCCGGGCGCCTACGATTAGCTTTAATGAGTTTCTTATAAAAAAATAAGTAAATAAAGGGTTTGTTCATTTCATTTATGTATACTGTGCTGTTGTACACAAGGCAGACTGTTGGTGGGGATTTGTGGACCCCTATAAGCTGTCTCGCTCATTTCTGACCCCTTTCTGCTGTTCTTCATTGTGGGGGTGTGTATATTATGAGACCCCTGGTCTCAGACACACTCCCTGCACTCTTACATGCTCCATGTAGGACTAGGAGCTCAGGCAGTGCACCTCATTACTATGCATGGCGTACTGCCATCCTGCTCCTAAACGGCCACCTCCGTGCAGGACTAAGCTAGTCCTGCACAGAGGAATAGTAAATCCAGGGAAAGAAATGTTTATGCTACAGAGGTTATTTTAAGGGGTACATGTAGCACATGAAAGCTCAAGAATTTACAAACTATGTTTGTCCTTTAGAGAAGCAGACAACAGATCACAGATGAATCGCTAATTTGCCATCCACTGGTCCAGGTTACACTTGAATAGAGTCATAGCAAAAGTTTCTCTATTTCACCATATTAAAATGGGTCATTTTTGGAGTCAGTGTCTTCCAAATAACAGAGTTCATGATAGAGCTGTACTGTGCCAATATTACTTGGCATGATGTAAGTGGTGCAAAGTAAAGAAAAAAACATGTATAATGTATTTTCTTTGTCGGGTAATTTGGTTCTGATAAGTGAAGATGGTTAGTGAATGAAGACTCATTTTGCCTGCATTCAGTTTCCAAAGATAGGGTCTGAGGATAAAAATACCATGGAAAAAGTCATATTACTCAGATTTCGTTAGATGGAGATCTACACATGACCATGTAGAACATATCAGACTATATTCTTATTACATGAGCTAGCAAGACTCACTCAAAAGATAAACTTCTACATGTTTAAAATGTTACACTACATAACCATCACAATCAGTAGCTGAAAACCTGTCATTATGCCTGAAGAAATCATTTTTTGAATTCACCATGCACTCTAGTAGTACTAGTTCTTATTGCTGAAGGGTTAAGTGGAAAAATGCTTGATATCCCAAGCCAAGAAGTAACAAACTGTATGGAGGTAAAGGACAAAACCTTTCAGCAGTCTTCTAGGAGAAAAGGAAGAATACTTTTACCAAGCAAAACTAAAGGAAGAAATGCAGGATCATTCACAAAAAGTAACTCTCTTAAAATTAACATATATGTCTGTTGCTGGAGTACTTTGAATGTTTAGGCTACTAAAGATAAAGACATATACCGCAATAGTAGGAGATACTGTGAAATAGCTAGAAGTGACAAGACTATGTACTATCTGAGGTGTCAACACTGTAGCAAGATATGACTATGCTTAAAATAAGGGAAGACTAAAATAGTAGAGCTGGAAGAGGACAAATAAAATGAAAAACAGATTTGAGCTAAAGCAGTGTCAGTGAAAAAATGGTAAAATATTTAGATTTAATCACTGCAAGTGTGACAATAACATACGTATCACAGTTTCACAGTGACACTAACAATAAAAAATGTGTAATAATGGAGATAAGGGAGTTATTTTACATTACTTGGGAACCTGAAGTACTCCATCATACTAGGAATGACAAAATATTGCATTCAAAAACAGCTATTAATGCAATGTGCTAGGCATACCTCTTATTAAGTTCCTGTAAGAAATCCAGAGAAAGCCAAAAATAATGGGGGTACAAAGGCCCCAAATCAGGGAAAGTTTTAAACTATTAATCTTTCAAACTTTTAAAGTTGATAGGATACCAGATCATGCATTAGCATGCATTTTATGAATGATGTGAAGTCTGAAACTCAAATATCTCTCCTTATTTAATAATTTAACAACCCAAATAATTGCCAGAAAAACAAAAAGTGTATG
This sequence comes from Protopterus annectens, assembly GCF_019279795.1. Lineage (NCBI taxonomy): Eukaryota > Metazoa > Chordata > Ceratodontiformes > Protopteridae > Protopterus > Protopterus annectens. Next base: position 270,113,883 of record NC_056744.1, on the reverse strand, counting down.
AAGAATAGACACGAAATATGAGACAAAAATCTAGGCATTGCAAAAATCTGAACAGCTGAGCGGTATGGGTAATGTTTAGCAGATTGCTGATTTATTGCACTATAAAGATGATTCAAACTGATGAGGCTCAAAATGAGAGATTGTCAAATGGTACCAAAGAAGTGTGGCTTATTGAAAATGAGTAAATACGTTTTCATGAAACTTTTCTCAAATAAAACAAGAATGATAATGGTTTGATTATTACAGATAATTTCTCTCAGAGAGTGGAGGCCTTCCCACTAAAGACTGACAATATTATACCTCACTGGGCAGTCTCTGAGCAGTTGGACTTGTATCACAAAGCACAATGTACAAGAAAAGTATGTAGCTTACAGATAAATGTCTTGAAATTAAGAAAAAGTTTCAAATCATTACCATTCTTAGAAATCAGGTTTCATAGAAAAGATTAAATAAACTCTGAAAGAAAAGTCACGTAATGGCTCAGCATAAATTGGGAAAGAATCGAAACTACCTTTCACAATGTATTAATTACAATTAAATGCTGAAAACATCACAAAAATAACACATACATAAATTACACAGAAAAACTATGAAATTAAAAGAAAGAACAGTAAGTAGAACTTGTAAGTCAGAACCATGTAGGGGAGCATAGGCAATACTTTTCCAATATGTGCAGTCTACTTAAGAGTTTGAGGCAAGAAGCAAAGAACTGTTAATTACTGAGTGATCAAGATAGAGAGGAATAAGGAGCAATTTATCCACAAGTAGATGCCATCCAGTGAACAAGACAGGATTACTCAGCTGCTACTCCTTTCCTCAAAATAAAGAAACAATGGGTAAAGGTAAGATTAAGGCAATATGTTACAAAGTCAAGCCATACCTCTGGAGTAGACGGATAAAGACCTGACTATGACACAACTAATGTGGGGTCATATAATGGCTCAGGTGACTGAGAGATGGCAGGAGGGAGGAATGGGTGTACATATTCCAGGGAGGATGCTCAGTACTCCCTGATGGAAGTTGTGATCCATTAGGAAGGGGATGGCCCTCAGACATTTTCTGAAATCATTGGAGGAGGAAGTACAGGAGGGCCAATTATGGCATAAAATCCCTTGCTCTCACAGAAGCAGGTTTTGGTGAGACACCCCCAGCTGTTTCCACCCCAGATTTCTTGGGGGGTGAAACAATTAAGGGCTTGTACATTCTGGTACATTCAGTGATGGACAGACACTGGGGTAAGAGACTAAAAAGTATGAAGCAATTTGGAAGAACACACACACACACACACACACACACACACACATATATATATATATATATATATATATATATATATATATATATATATATATATATATATATATTTATCACAGTCGCATTACCACCTCCAGGATTTCATGACATTTTACAGTGATTTGCCAGACTAATAAGGGTTTGGCTTTCCATTCCCTGGTGTCACTTTATATACTCATGTAATACACAGATTCAAAAGGATTTCTTATACCTTGCATAAAATAATGAAGTCCACAGCAGAAGAATCCACAAGACAGTCTGATTAGCTTGCAAGACATAAGGTACTAGTTCTTTTCAATTGTTTGATAATGTGACCATTTAGCTATCAAAAGGACTTCTGTAGCATGGATGTTATTACTCTACATATTTGCTTAGTGTATGAAGAAGCTACCATTGTAGAGTATTGCCGGAGGCTTTATTTATCCTTTTGGGCTTCACAGTCTAGCTGATATACATCTGTGGACATACCTGATTATTGATGGAACTTTACTGTTTGTTCTGGATGGTCAAAGATACTGAGCTTAAATCTTTGATGATCATTATTTTTAAGTGGTCTTGGAAAAATGTTGCAACATGAACTTTTTAAAACCAGAGTAGTTGAATATTAGGCCATCAAGTTTTACAAATGGCATCATCAAATCTGATTTTCCATCCTAAAAAGATATGCACATTTGTCCATGCCTTTAAAGGCAAAATCTGCTGCTCTATCTAGGAAAGACATCTGACTGCAACTTTTATTGGTCTTTCCACACTAGCAGGATTATGGGAAAAGTACTCTGCATCTACTATTTGCTGGTGTTCATCTTTAATACAATCAGAAGCCATGCCTACAGAAATGTCATCATGTCCTTGCACTTAATTCCTCAGTCAACTTAGAAATCTACAGATTATTGGGGGACCTCTGTTTCCTTCATGATCTATGCTGAAATTCAAATGTTGAGTAAAATCTGAGAGAAACATACTTTGAATCTCATTCTCCTATGTGCAGACATACAGTGCTCTCAGGTCACCCCTTAAAAGAGGTTTACGCTTTGTGAATTCACCCAGCTAACAAATTAATTCAAGAAAACAACAGATGAATCCAGGTGCATGTTTTGCCCTCATTTCCATTGTCATTGTTTTCATTTCATTCCCTTGCACTTACATCATTAGTTGGAAGGACTCTGTAGTACTAGTAAGATGATTAATGACAATTCCCTGTGACAGAATGCTTGTGCTGGTTCCTAGGGTGCAGACATAAGTGCATTTTGTTCCAGTGGTTGTTCCAGGACACAGTACTCTACTGTTTCCTTAGCCAGTACACCTAAGAAATTTCCTAGAATTACCATTAATTTCCTGGTCAGTATCTTACAAGGCATTAGCATATCTTCCAAAGTACTGAACTAAAGTTTGAATGGGTAAAATAAATGCTACTTTTGTATTATTGTGTTTTATTCCTTGGAGTCATACAGAATTAGTGACATCACATCTAAGAGTTAGAACCACAATGCTCACCTTCTAAAAGCAAAGAAATAAATAAGTTAAAAAAAAAAAAAAAAAAAAAAACTCGAGTGAACAGTCTTACTCTTTGTGGAATAAATACCACAAGAGCTTCCACATTTATCTCGATTGCTAGCAAATCAGACTGAGAGAAACTTTTCTTAACATTTCATTATGTTAACAATATATTTGATGCCTAGCAGCCCTTGCTTGAAGTATTTTAATGTCAGTTCTAGAATAGTAATCAAAGTGCCTAATATCAAGACAAAACCTGCAATGTTAATATATACAAGTATGCAGCCTTATGAACCACTGACCCTACTGTTTCATGTTCTGTGTTATAGCTGTATTGAGGAATAACAAGACTGTTAGAGCAATAATTTTGGTCATAAAGCAGGAAAGGAATCTAAATGCTGCAATATGCAGACATTTAATCATGTTATTCTGGTGCACCTGATATTACACATGTTCTTCAACTGACAACTGTGGGTAATATTAATAAAAGTAAAATTCCTGTAAAAGTGATAAAAATCAAGTGAAAGCATAGCAACATAAATGTGCATAAAAGAAATGTAAGGTGGCACAGTATAGTAGGTACTAGGGTTGCACCATTGCATATTTTGATTCAGTAGTCCAGTTCTTTGCATGCTTTTTTATTTATTTATTAACATTTTTGTCAGCATTCCTGCTGACCATTAACATCTCCACAATCAAACAGATGCAGAGTCCACTAATTCGCTTAGCTGTGAATATCACCTGAGATCAGATCAAGAGTTGTTTGGAATGGGCCATCATTCAGGCAGCCATGATGGTGTTTGTGCATCCAGCTGTGCTATGACCATCTGCTTTCTGGCTGCTGTGGTCAACATGCTTCAACATAACCATTTCAGTCTTCCTTATCTCACAGACTGGGGTGAAAAGGAGACTCATTTTTTCAATCTCTTGTTATACTTAGGCCATCAATTCCATCAGTCAAACATATCTGTCTTATTTCCTCAGACCAGAACCTGAAGGCCACCTGTCTGTTTAGACGTGGCTGTCAGGTATTCCCTCCATTCAGTGGCCTACTTCAACCTATGGTGCAGGCAGTGTACCCATTTCTCCTACCTCTAACCTCAGAGTAACCCTACCTTGTTTCATGGAGCTTACAGTTCTCTCCCCCCTGACAAATACACATACCCCCTGCCAGACTTGGGAAACCAGTACTTTGAATCCAACCCCACCAGTATTCCTTCTGTGTGCAATTCTCCACTTCCATCGGACCACTTGGCTCACTGGGAATAAGCAACACCCCCCCCCCCAAAAAGAATGGGTGAGTTGACATTTGCCACTCACTATTACCCCCCCACACACACACACACACACAAACATACTTGGCTCTTTCACCTAGCCACTACACAAACTAGCTTTCACTGGGTCAAATCAGAGCTTTAGCCCTCTGTGTAACAGAGACCAATTTGACTTTTTTAAAATGTTATTTATTTGTCAGCTTAGGCAAGAAACCGTTCAACCTCTAGCCCTTTTTAGTCATAATTGTTGCCACAGGTGCAACAATAAATTTAACACATGTATTACTGGTTAATCAGAGAAAGCTAAGGTACACAGAGAAGACCCCACTCAAATATCAGAACATAAATCCCCTACCATAAAATGTTGAGGCTCAGACCATACCACTAATTAACATTTTCTCAGTCCTGCGCAGAGTCCATAAATCCTCCAGTGTTCATATTGGTATTTGTCATGTGGCCCACTTTCATTCACTCTAATGTTAGAATCTAACCATTATCTGGATTCTTAAAGAATGTTCATCATCTACAGTCTTTCCTGATTTCAGTATTCTGGATACATCTGTTTCCCATCTTAACTTCATTATTAACCTGTGAAGGGCACGTGCTGGGCAGCATATCCTGCCACCACTTAAAAAGTAAATATAGATATTTATAGATATTTCTGTATATGAAGAGAAAATGCAAAGAATGATAAAAACTCAGAATTGCTATATATTCATAAAAGAATATTTACAAAAAATTGTTTAGCACAGTAAACAAAATATATGGAAATTCTACAGTATGCCTTCAAGAATGATGTACCACAGGACTTAATCTTGTGCTGAAAACATTTTTTGTAATTTATTTTTCTACTCTCTCTCTCTCTATATATATATATATATATATATATATATATATATTATATATATATTATGTGTGTGTGTGTGTGTGTGTGTATATAGATAGACATATATCAATGTGTGTGAGTGTGTGTGTGTGTGTGTGTGTGTGTGCGTGTGTGTGCGTGTGTGCATGTGTGTGTGTGTGTGTGTATTTTTATGCTGATGATCTACCCTACCTAAATCCCACCCACTTTATCATGAAGTGTATGGCAGTTGGTGTAGCTAGTGCAGCGTATTAAAACTAAGAGCTGCTTCTTGTAATCAAAGCTGTGGGGCTTGATTCCAGTATAGGATTTATTTTATTCCTCCTACTTTGGATACTGTCGAAGTACTTAACAAGGCAGTCTTCCAGGGTCTCCCATGAAAATGATTGCTCATCCATTTAACAGATACATAACATATATAAAAGGTCTGTGAGTACAAGCCCAGAATATCTCCTGTCTCAAGCCGGAGGATATAAAGAAAGTGCGCCAACCCCAACCATATGACTGAAAAAAGTCTTTAGCAACCCTATTCAGTCATCTTTAACATGGCTTTTTGTAATAATCTTGGTTAGCACCATTGTAGAAAAGAATAGTTCCGGAGTTCAAAATGGCCACTGTTCTGTGAGCACTGCTACCACCTAGGTCTTGATATACCCTGGATTAAAACAAACCCAGAAGGCAAAGCAGAATTAATAATACAGAAATAACTGTAGATATTTACTGCTAATATCATCCAGCAAACAAAAGAGGAAGAAAAAGTGACAGATTCAGCTCAGAAACAGCAGGATTAACTAAGATTTCTGAATAACAGCTTAAGCAATGTGCTACTAAGGCCCTGCATCTGACTGCAAGATTGGTAAAACACTATACAGCAAGATGTCAAAAGAGGAAAATAATATGGAAACAACAACAATTAAGACCAAATTCTCAGTACTAGCCTCACCTGAGAAAGACACAACTTCAAAAAGACAAAAGACAACTAAACAAACTTACAACTCTAAAAATACAAATAAATCCAAGACAGACCAGCCAGCTAATCTGGAAGACATAAAATCTGCCTTATTACCTATCCAGCAAGCATTAAAGGACTTATCATTACAATTTCAAACCTTTGGTGACTCATTCAGCCAAATAATATCCAGAATGGAAAAATCTGAGTCCAAAATAATAGAAAATGAAATAAAAATAGACTCTATTTCTCAAAAAACTGATGCCCATGACAAAGAAATACAAAACTTACAAGCAAAATTAACAGACCTGGAAGCAAGATCTTGAAGGAACAATATCATCATCAGAGGAATACCTGAAACTGTACTTCATAACAATCTAATACCAACAATCAAGCAAATAATAAATTCCCTCCGAGAGGAATCTGAAGAAATGCAACAAATAACAATAGAGAGAGCCCACAGAGCCCTGAGGGAAATGCAAACATCACTGAAACCAAGACCTGTCTATATTAAAATATTAAACTACCAAGATATAAATAAAATCATACTGGCAGCAAAGAAAAAAGGCACACTCACCTGGAATAATAATAAAATCTCCTTTGCTCAAGACCTCCCAATACAAATAAGACAAGCAAGACAACTACTATCTCCATACTGCAGGTTCCTAATAGAAAATAAAAACAAATTCCAGATGAAATATCCAAATCCGTTAATCTTTTACATCAAAGAGGTTAATACATGGTTATAAACCCCAAAGAAGCAAAAGAGACATTCCTGGCTGTTTTCAAGCAAATTCCACCTTCAGAAGTGAAATAAATCCACAAAAAAAGATAAAGGTCCCTTGGATGAAACAACGACCCCATTCACGAGCACTCTAGCTGGGATCCAACTCTGAAATCTTCCCCTTGCTGTCTAGGCCCTTGGGTCATTGATGTGAGCCATGAGGAACACAGGAAAGGGAAGTACAGCCTGGGTGGGAACCAAAAATGAACTGCTGTTTCCGATGCACGAATATAGGAAGGAAGTTCCCATCTCGGATATTGGCTTGCAAATTCAGTCCCCCTAGGCTTTTGATGGCTTCATTAAGAACAGTCAGACAATATGGATTTCAGCAAGCTCCAAAGGATTTTACTGCCTGAAAAATGAAACTGGATCTGCACCAGCTAAAAGAAGAAAGCTGCACCATAGATGTCAACCAACCTGCAAGCAAAACCTTGAAGAAATAAGGTACTGTTGAACTGAACCATTCACTAAAACAGTACACCCAGTACTGTGTAGGTGAATTAAACTCCGGCCTTAAATAATAGGCACGAAATAAACTGTCAGAATTATGCTAGCTCATAGATTAATATTGGGGAAAAAAGGGAAAAAATTGTTAAATGTTTTATGGAAATGCTAGAAATGTGTTAAAATATCCTGGAGAGAAGTAATCTCAGGAAATTAATAAAATAACCTAACAATCCTGGAATAATGTAAATATAGCCTTAATATGTTAACTATAGCAGAAGGACTGTTTGGCTAAGCTGTTTTTCTTTTTTTTTTTTTGTCTCTCTATACTTTCTACTTCTGTTAAATAGGTGCCAAGTATATATTTTATAACCCACACAGATTGATGTGGAAAAACATCACTATAGGCACCAAAGAAGGCCGAAACCTGAATAGGTAAAGGGGAGGAAAAAGAAGTCAAATGAGAGAAAAACGTAAAAATGACAAGATTGATTGTTTAACAATATTACTATGGTACACATATTGCTATAATTTACTGAGGAATGTATATTAATATGCTGTTTTAAAAATACTATTAGAAAGAATTAGTCACAAGACAAAAACAATACGTGCTGTACCTTAAATGCAATACCATCACTGTATAAATAATATGTTGGAAGAGGCTAGGGATATTAAGTAGCAGTGTTTGTTGAGGGAACTAGTTTGTTCAGCTTTGTCCACATTGTTTATAGTAACACAGGGGGGATACTATGGAGTAAATCTATATCTAAAAAGAAAACACATTCCAAGATCAGACGTAAAGGTAAACCATATAATGAACCTTCATCCTCCCCCCCTGATTATTCCTGGTCCAGGGATATAGTGGTTAGGCACAGTGTGGGGACGGGGATAAATAGATGCTTTCCTAAACCATCACACAGTAACACATACAAAACTAACAAAACAAAACTAATATACATGGCATATCTAAGGAATACACCTAATAAATAAATGTGGGAAATAGAATCATGGAATGTTAAAGGGCTCCAAAACAAGAAGAAAAGAAAACTATTCTTACACCTTACATTAAAAACCACAGCCAACCTCATACTAATACAAGAAATGCGCTTGACTGCAGATCAATGGGCAGAAATTAGCAGAAAGAAATGGATAAATCAAATCATAGCTTCAGAGGGGAAAACAAACAGTGCTGGGGCTGCCATAATAATTAAAAAACAATTTAAGGAAAAAATACTTAAAACCAAAGCTGACAAGGAGGGAAGATGGTGCTATGTAACATTTAATAGTCCTACAATACCAAAACCTATAATGTTACTTAATGTTTACGCACCCTGTAATAACCAACAATACTTTTTTATGTCATTATACCCAACCTTAAACCAATTTAAAGATCACTACCTAGTGATTGGAAGTGACTGGAATACATATCAAAACCAAGAAAAGGATAAATCTAATCTGACCAAATCACATAATAAACAAGCCACATTAGCCCGTAATGAACTCAAACAAGATTTCAAACTACATGACCCTTTTAAACATGGGAACAGTGCAGATAAAGCAGGGAAATTCACATTCTATTCGCAATGCCACAAAATGTGGTCAAGGACAAACTTCTTCTTAATCTCTGACATATTCATTAATATGGACCCAACAATAACTATACATACCAGGTTCTTTTCAGATCACTCCAAAATTACACTGAACATTAACTGGGACAAAAAGATATATTTAGAGAATAGGGGTCATAATTGGTCATTAAACCCTAATTTACTTTCCAAAATGGATGTAATAAAAGAAACAGAAGCAATACTAAAAATAGCTCTTACAAATATCCCAAGTACCAACTGACATAGAATGGGCTGCAACCAAAGCACAAATCAGAGGATTGTTTATCAAAAAAGCAGCATACTATAAAAAAATACAACTGAAAGAGGAGAATATACTGAAAGGGAAAATAGAGCATCTTGAAAAAGAACTAATAAATAACCCTAAGAACCAAACAGAAGCAGAACTTTTAAAACTGCAAAGGGATCTATATATGTTAGAAACCAGGAACCTATCTTTCTATGAAGCCAGAATGTTAGCCACTTATGCAGAAGAAGCTCAAATACCATCTAGAGCTCTGGCCAGAATTATCTGCCAACACAAAAATGCCTCCAATATATCAGAAATAAACTACAGAGACAAATACTACACAAAAAATGAAGACATTATTTAAATATTTTGAACAAATATACTCTCAAATATATGGAGCACAAATACTACAAACCTCAAAGGAAGATAGAACTCTTTTTCTTCAAAAACTGAAATTCCCTAAACTCAATTTAGACCAACAAAAAAAAAACTAACTGAGCCGATATCCATCAGTGAAATTATTACAACAATCAAACACTTAAAAGTGCATAAGACTCTGGGTCTGGATGGACTCACATCAGAATTTTACAAAGCATTTTCCCCCTTGATAGCCAAACTACTATACTATACACTGAATTACATAATAAACTATAAAATAAATGATATCCACTTTAATGCCTCTAAAACTATATTTATATTAAAAGAACACACAGACCCCAAAAACCCCGACAGCTACAGACCCATCTCCCTCTTAAATATAGATACTAAAATATTTACCTCTATACTTGCAAACAGAATGAAAAATCTGATAGAAAAAATCCTCTCCCCAGAACAATCCGGTTTTCCACCACATAGACAGACTAGTGACAATACATTAACATTAGATGCACTAATATCCTATGCTAACCGATACAATATCAACATCTACACAATGGTAGTGGATGCCCACAAGGCATTTGATAGGGTTAATCTAGAATTCTTACTCCAAATACTACCCTACTTTAATATACCCAATAACTTCATTCAGATCATCCAAACTCTCTATAGCAACCCATACACATCTCTGTATATAAATACAACTTGGTCAAATAGGATCCTAATAAAAAATGGAGCAAGACAAGGATTCCCACTATCACCCTTCCTGTTTAACCTATACCTAGAACCACTCTTTCTATACATTAAACAAAATACATATCACAATCCTCCATCAATACACAACTTCAAAATATACCTCACTGCATTTGCAGATGATCTGAACATATACTGCACTACACCAAATTCAGATATAAACAAAATAATAGCGGCAATTGAACATTTCTCGACTATGTCTAACTACAAACTAAACCTTAATAAAACTAATATTTTCCCCCTAAAAACACCCAAACTCATCTCACTAATACCATTGTTAAACACAA